>NW_028221431.1:0-62676 GCF_014529385.1 Adiantum capillus-veneris | reverse complement strand
GGTTGGATGGGGACAACTACCCTATGTGGGCTTATATGATGCAACACGTTCTTGTGTCAAAAGGTGTCTGGAACATTGTGCAGGGCATTGATGTACGTCCTGGTTCTGAAGATGTAGGCGATGTTGAGGATGTTGCAGGTCTTGCTGCAAGGATTGCAGCTGTTAGAGTTGTTTTGCCTACAGCAGAACAAGCTCGTTGGGATGTTAAGGATGCACAGGCTCATGCATTGATTGCGTTGTCTGTGAAGCGCACCATTATTCCTCACATCCGTTCAGCAAAATCTGCAAAACAGGCTTGGGATTTCTAGCAGGTCTTTATGCAAGCCGCAATGAGGCTAAAATTGCTTTGCTGCGTAAAGAGCTAGAGTCGAAGATTATGCATGAGGAAGATGATATGGACACTTTCCTTGCTAGTGTCAAGGATATCAATGAGCAACTCATTTCTGCAGGTGAAGTCATTTCGGACAGTTCCCTTGTGCAGACTGTTCTTGATGCCTTACCAGATTCCTACCAGACTTTTGCTAGTAATTGGAGACTGATGACCCAAGGAAATCCTGAAGTTGTCAAGTTTGATGCATTATGCACATTGCTGTTGCAAGAGTCACTTTCTAGAAAAAACAGGACTAGGCAGCGTGCAGTTGAACAGGCTTTTATTGCTTCTCAAAGAAAGGGTGGTAATAGTAATGCAACCACTTCTTATGGTTCTGTTGCGAGTGGCAAAAATTCTGTTCCTAATGCTTCTGCTGGTAGCACTTCGTCTGGCAATTCTGGTGATAAGGGCAAAAAGAAGATGCGTTGCCATTATTGTAAAGCCAATGATCACTTGATCAAGTCGTGTCCCAAGTTGAAGGCCAAAGAGGCTAAGAAGAAAGAGGGTGGTTCCACTGCAAATGCTGGATCCACTACAAATGCAGCCATTGTTGAGTCTTCTGTGAAAGGAGATTGTGATGCTGATGTTGATGCAGAATGGGCTTTTAGCGCAGAGTGCACTTACAATCCTGCTGTCCATGATGCATGCTTGTCAGTTGCTGCAGATTCACATGTGTGGTATTTCGACAGTGGTGCTACAAAGCACATTACCTCACATCGTGAATTGTTTACCTCTCTCGAGTCTGTCCCTCATGGGAATTCAGTCACTTGTGCCAACAACGCCTCTTATCCAGTTCAGGGAGTTGGAAAGATTGTGCTCACTGCTGCTAATGGCAGTTCCTTCACACTTGTTGATGCACTTTATGTACCTGGGATCAAGAAGAATCTCTTGTCTGTATCCGCACTTGCTAGACTTGGACTTGTAGTCAAATTTGTGGATGACAGATGTACAGTTCATGATCTCAGTTTTGGTGATGAAATTGTTGCATCTGGGCTTTTGTGCCGTGGGCTGTATAAGCTCACTTTGTATGACAAGTGTGGACAAAATTTTGCAAATGCTGTTGCAGATTCAAGGGCTATTTCAGATGCAAAACTTTGGCATGCACGTTTTGGTCATCTGAATTTTGCCAGTTTGCTGCGTTTCCAGAAATCTGATATGGTTGCTTCTTTGCCGCCTCTTGAAGCACCTATCAAACATGTTTGTGAAGGCTGTATTCTGGGTAAAATGCAGCGTTCTAAGTTTCCAAAGGATGGTTCAGTTAGGGCCACATGCAGGTTGCAGCTTGTGCATAGTGACGTTTGTGGGCCCATGCAAACTCCGTCCTTGGGCAATTACCTGTACTTCGTGACTTTCATTGATGATTACTCCAGGCATGCGTGGGTATTTCCGCTTAAAGCGAAGTCCGAAGTTTTTATGTGCTTCAAACAATTTTTGGCTATGGCTGAAAATGTCTCAAAATGTACTATGGGCACCCTCCGTTCCGATCGAGGGGGGGAGTATATGTCTCATGAATTTAATGCATTTCTGGCTAGTCGTGGGATAAAACACCAATGTACAGTGCCTTATACACCTCAGCAAAATGGTGTTGCTGAGAGGAAAAACAGGTCACTAACGGAAATGGCACGATGTATGGTCAAAAGTCAAGCTTTGCCGCATTCTTTTTGGCTTGAGGCCATCATGTGTGCCACTTATGTACTTAACAGGTGTCCTACGAAAGCTTTGCAGTCTATTACTCCATATGAAGCATGGCATGATAGAAAACCTTCTATTGAGCACATGCGTGTTTTTGGCTGTTTGGCATATGCTTTGGTGCCACAAGTGCAGCGCAGAAAATTGGATGATAAGGCTGTCAAATGTATTTTTGTTGGTTATAGTGCTGAAAGCAAAGGTTACAGGTTGTATCATCCGCAAACAAAACGTATTTTGGTTTCACGGGATGTAGTGTTTGTGGAAGATTCTGTTCAACCCTTGCTGTCATGTACTAGAGACAGTAATGTAAGCTCACAGGACATTTATGACACTTTGTTGCCTCTTTTCAGTGGTGGAAATACGAATGTAAGTTCCAATGAGGCAAATGTACAGCCTATGGGGGTTTCTGAAAATGTTTTAGAACAGCCTATTATTGATGCAGATGTACATGATGTACTTGATGAGGAAAGGGCTGAAAATGAGCAGGCTAGAGGTATGCCAAAATGGCTGGTGCACACTTTGCGTGACAGTAAATTGGATGCACCTTTATCTAGTCGTACTCGTTCAGGCTCTCGCCATGCATCTTATGCATCAGATTGTTATGCTTTGGCTGTGTCTAGTTTACATGATGTTGAGGAGCCTCTGTCTTTTGATGAAGCACAGAATTCAGAAAATTGGATTGCTGCCATGAAATCAGAATATGATGCACTTATAGAGAATGACACATGGACTTTATGTGATTTGCCTCCTGGCAAAAAGGCCATTGGTACGAAGTGGGTTTACAAGTTGAAACGCAAGCCGGATGGTGAGATCGATCGCCATAAGGCTCGACTTGTTGCAAAGGGTTATGCACAACAAAAAGGCATAGATTATGAAGAGACTTTTGCTCCCACTTGTCGTATGACTACTGTGCGTTTTCTATGTGCATTGGCAGCTCATTTTGGTTGGGATGTACATCAATCAGACATTGTTACTGCTTTCTTGAATGGTGACATATTTGAGGAAGTTTATGTAACGCAGCCTCGCGGTTTTGTCATAAAAGGACAAGAGGACAAAGTGTGCAAATGTAAGAAGGCTTTGTATGGGTTGAAGCAATCTCCTCGTGCTTGGTATGAGAAAGCTGACACTCATTTGGTTAAACGAGGCTTTCGTAACAGTCCAACAGAAAGCACATTGTATGTAAAGCGTGAGGATGATGTATTTCTCATTGTGGTTCTTTATGTTGATGATTTGCTGATCACTGGACCAAATGAGAGACATATTGCTGAATTTAAGGCTGATTTGAATGCTACTTTCAAGATGAAAGATTTGGGGCTGTTGCATTATTACTTGGGTATACAGTTTAAGCAGTGTGATGGTGGTATTGCCTTGTGTCAGAAAAGTTACATAGAGACATTGCTATGTAAGTTTGGACTTGAGGATTGCAAACCTATTGCCACTCCCATGGAAACAGGTTTGAAGTTGAGTCTACATGATGCTAGCGATCCTGCTGATGTCACTCTTTACCAAACTGCTGTTGGCTGCCTCATTTATGTATGCAACACGAGGCCAGATATTCAGTTTGCAGTCTCGCAGGTCAGCAGATTTATGCATAGCCCAGGGTCTAAGCATTGGCAGGTTGTCAAGAGGATTTTCCGCTACCTTAGTGGCACTTTACATCTTGGCTTGTTTTATCCCAAGGGGGGATCATTGCCGCCAGACTTACATGCTTTTTCGGACTCAGATTGGGCTGGTTGTTTTGACACGCGAGTGTCCACAAGTGGTTTTTGTTTCATGCTTGGCAGTTCATGTATATCATGGTTGAGCAAGAAGCAACCTACTGTGGCCACTTCGAGTTGTGAGGCTGAGTACAGGGCAGTCTTCACAGCTACGGTTGAGTGTGTATGGCTCAGACGCCTTATGGCTGACTTGGGTGTTGGACAGGACACTGCCAACACTATCTACACTGACAGTCAGAGCGCATTGGCAGTTGCGAGGAACCTAGTTTTTCATGCTCGCACAAAGCACATTGAGGTGCATTACCACTATGTCAGGGAGAGGCTCTCAGCAGGAGAGATCAGCTTGGCTTATGTGCCAACACAGGACAACCTTGCAGATCTTTTCACAAAGGCATTGTCTCGTGAGAAGCTTGAAGCTTTCCGCAAAGCTTTGGGCTTACTCCCCTTTGTGGACTGATCCTGTCCTCAGGGCATGGCACTTCCCTTTACTCATGTGCCAGCTCTCGTTCACCGCATCACTCCAGGGGGGATTTGTTACCATATACATGTGGTAGTGATGTGTGTGAACACACTAGGACCGCCGGGGCATTTTTTCCCTCTTTAGGAGGTTTTTTCCCCCGTGCATTGTATATACGCCCATCACTCTAGGGCTATCTATCTTTCCATTGCACACTAAGTAACACACTCTCTATTGTGTGCCTTGAGCTTCCTTCGTCTTCTCCAAGCTGTGTGTGTTTCTCTGCAACCCTAATTCCAACAGTGAGCACGGTATTGATGTAAACTTTTTGGTTTTAATTTACTTATTTACATTTTGTGGATTTTTACAAAAATAAAAAAGAGTTGTTTCTTTTGTGGTTGTAAATAAATTCTTATGTTCTAGTTATTTATCACTTAGATGGTCTATATTGCTAATTCTCGTCATACATACTAGTCCATGACCTAAAAAAACCTCATGAGCTTCTATGAAGAGGCCCCCACATACCTAACAAGGTGTTATCGGGGTAGGGGATTTCCATTTTGATGGGAGAGGGCCTACTATCTCTAATTTCAATTGTGAGTGTCTTTTGAAGCCTCAAACTCTATTATAAGAATCTACATGTTCCTAGTACACTAAACTAGACATGACTTGCTGCCATAATCTTCATAAAAAATACCAAAAAAGTTTCTTAGACCAACATCAACTTTGATTCATTCCATTTTAAGGTGTGAGAGAATTAAGTAGGTGCTAATGGGGTACATAGTGTCGGAGTTGATGGGGGATCAATTGCCAATATGTAACCTCTCCTAAAAACCTCCTAATATAGAAAAGGGTGAGAGAAAGTATGCTCTTTCCTACATATAAGTGTCTGCAACCTCTTGTCAATTTGTACATGCAACTTACTTTTTGTTTTTGGGTTGTTTATTGTTGTAGTGAGTGTTCTAGCTAACTCAAGTTTCAGCTTTCAACTTGAGTAAAATCAAGTTTTGGCATTCGTGCTAGTAGAAAAATCATTATTTGGACCCTCAAAATAATAAAAAAATCCCTATTCTTTCATTGTGCGACATAAAATAGAAATGCTTTCTCTATCACGAACTACCACATTCCAAAATTGAGCTTTGTAAGACAACTAATTCTGGCTTCAAAAGAAGTGGCATTGAACATGGTAGCCCCCACCAATTAAGCTAGGCCGCCCTCAAAGTTTCTTCAAGTTCTACTTCTACTTCTATAGGAAGGCAAAGCTAGGTTCTCTTTACAAGTTAAGCATCGAGGCGTCCCAAGTTCTTTGTATACTTTTGATCCCAATTTAAACATAAATTTTTGTACAAGTTATCTGTACACTCTTCAACCCTACCACAATTCAACTTCTTTGAGTCTTAGTAGAACTTGACACCCAATCGTTGACAAGAATACAACATCTGCTCTAGAAATTGAAACTAATGTTTGACAACAATGCGGCCGAACACAATGCAAATTCACTCTAGAACTCCACACTAATGGCCGATAATAGTGCAACCTAGTACGTTGTAACCTTCACTCGAGAGCTTGGTTCACAAAGATTTGTCCCAAAATTGTGAATTTTTCACAAAATTCTTAAATGTGTGCTATTTCAATAAAAAAAGATAAATGACTAAAATTTCAAAGAGAATAAAGTAAAATGAGTGCTATAATTTTTTAAAAATAAAGTGCAATCAGTACTTTCACTAAATGGGTTAATGTTTTAATCACAAATATTCAAGGTGAGATTAAAAAATGTACTTAAAAAACATCTAAAAGTACTACAAAAATAAGTACTCATAAAAAATTTAAAAGTCCTCATAAAAAAATCAAAAGGCTAAAAATGACATTATTGATATCTAAGGGTAGAGAGGGGTGGTTTCTATCCCCCCCCCCCTCCCGCTACCGTGAATGTGTTTGTATCCGTTTGAAATGACGTTACACAATAATAAGTATGGTAATAGTCACGGTAATAGCCGCGGTAATGACTGGTGCCAAAAAAAGGAAGAAGGGTAGAGTATGCCACGTTTTTGGAGTATAGTCTACCCTCTTCTTCTCCATCATTGCACCTACTCCAAGCTCCCTACTCTACCTTCCACACCCTCTACCTCTCTTCCTTGTCCATCCCTCTCCAACTTCCCTCTCTCTCTCTCTCTCTCTCTCTCTCTCTCTCTCTCTCTCTCTCTCTCTCTCTCTGTTGCTGCATTATACAGGGGGTGTCCATCCACCTTCAATTGCTCATGGCCGGTTAATTCCCTCTTTATGACTGCGCCAGATCCATCATCATGTTCACCTTTTCGATGGCCTGACCCAAAATAGTTGTGCATCATCTCAAGCCTAGTAAGCTGAGAAAACCTTGCAACAAAGAAGAAAGGTTGTTGTGCTTTGAATTGTGATGCTGCACCAACATACCATACCAAGTGTCGCTTTAAACAAAAACCCTAGTCCTTCAACCACTGGTCATGCAAAAGAAAACAATGTTGAACGAACTGTGTCTCATGCACATTGTCATCAGATATATAAAATTGGAGAATTTTTATGATGTCGCCCATTGTCGAGCACTTATAGTAGATGTGGACCAAATTGCTCACTTGACTAGAATACAATGCATGAATTGGATCTCATTTTGAATTTTACAACTGTAATTTTTTGCAAAGTCCACAACAAAGACAATGATATCACTTGGAAAACTCTATAGACACTCTTTGAATTGGTTGGCCTGCCATCTGTAGATGTAGTTATGTTTGATAAACTTGGTCAACTTGTCTTTCATAAATGAAATGAAAGTGGAGCACGCAATCTGCTGAATAACAACTTTTGTGGTGCTAGCCATCTTCATGTATAGATTGTGTTGAGGCAAGCTTTTCCATGCATGGGAGCCCCCCCATATATCTTTGCCCTTTTACCAAAATATTTCTTATTATATAAGTTACTTTTGATTTTTCTTCCCTTTTTCACAAAAGTTTTAGCTTTTATTAAATAAATAAGACTTATGCTAATCAATCACGATGTAGCATAAATAAGTAATCTTTCTTTGTTGATATCTCTTTTGACCTTAAATATTAAATATATATATTCTAAATTACATTATATAGTTTAGTATTTTCTAATATATTTTTCATGTATATATATTATTCCACCCTACCAAATATTTTATTCACTAGTTTTCATTTTCAAACCTCAACCCCACTTTCAAATTTCAATAATACCTCCATCTAGATGATTGCCAATCTTTTCAAAACTCTAGATCATGTTTTCATACACATGAAGGAGCTTACACTTGAAGGCAAGAGAGAAGTCCACTCAAAGGGGACCACCAAAAGACTTTTGCAGCCACAAATAATACATTATTTGGCTGAATTTTTTAAGTAAAGAAGAACCCCGAATCTGAAGGAGCGCTGAACATGAAAGATGTAGCTCGTGATCTCAACTTTTAGCTCAATGTTTTTCAGAATTTTTGGAGTTATCAACACGGAGATATGATTTTTGTAGTGGACCCCAGTTTTCTCGTGTAATGGTGACACTGGCCATCCCCAATTTTCTTCCCTCTAGAATGGCTATGGTTCTACAAGTCTTCAAGCATGATTACAAGAGACAAGGCTCTTTTAATGAGGTCTTGATAAGTCTAGAGTGATTCTATCACCATTTTTAGAGGATCCATCCTCATCAACAACTATCCACCTTTGACAATCTCTCTTGTAAATTTCTTACCTCTCTCTTCTCTCCCTAATAAGATTAAGTCTAGCCAAAGCTAAACTATTGTGAATATCTCCTATCCTCTACATCCTACCCACATTTTCTCTTCTTCTCTCTCTATTGACTATGGTATTTTAAATAATAAGGAGACAAGATGGGAGCCACAGTCACATGCACCCCATTTTCCTAGTCACCAAAGTGAGACACTCACCTCAAATAGAAATATTGCTAAATCCTTCCCTCCTTCCCTATATAAGGAGGCCATGAGAGCTCACTTGGACCACACACACACACACACACACACACACACACACACACACACACACACACACACACACACACACACATATATATATATATACACACACACACACACACACACCTATCCATACACACTCTTGTGCTACATGCTTGTAGCATGAACCCTAATCACATAATCACAACACCATCATCATCACCATCACCATGCACAAAAGATGAGCACCACACCTCCAAACCACTTGTAATTAAGGGTTGAAGGCACAATTTCAAGAAGAAGAAGGGTGGATACACTCATGATATTCCTTGCCATCAACTCCCATCTCTCCATTATGCCTCCTACGATCTTGTCCCCTTCTCATTTTCCTGCCATACGCTACCTATTGTATTCATCTTTTGCAAGCAATCAACACACTCCATCTTGGTGCCATACTTTGTGTCTCTTTGGATACATCTCATTGTGAGTATGGTATATGCTTGTTCCTTGCCCTTTTTTTTTCTGCTTATGTAAAGGTGTGCGGATTTGCCACCATACACACACACTCTCTCTCTCCCTCTCATATTCCTATCATCTTGCTACTTCCATCTTGAGGTGTGCGGATTCGCCACCTCTTGTATGATAAGTGAGCATACTCGCAAGTTTCCCCTACCTCATTATCTTCCTTACTAACATGCACGAGTAGCAAGCCCATTCTCACTCATTCATTACTCCTCTCACCTTATTCTCCGACCACCCCATTCCACATTTGGGCGTGGATCTTGAGATTGTTTCCATGGCATGCTTCATTGTGTATATATATGCGTCCTAGCCGCATATCTTGCTAGGTGGTGCCCCTATCCAGCGCCGACAATCATCCCGTCTCCAAAACAAAAGGGTAAATCCTCCAATGTCTTTCTATACCTCACTCTCATCTCATGAGCCAGGAACTAGAAACATCAGCATGGATTCTACGTCGTCTACCGAGTGAAGTGGCGGAGCTTGTCATCGACAAGGTCTTTGACACTGGTTTTGCTTGGCGGAAAGACAAGACCCTCCACCTTCAAGGGGTGTTGCTTGTGGATCAAGGCTATGATGACAACTTTACAGCTTGCTATGTATCCATCCAACTTGGATTAATACAAGTGGTAAGACTCACCACCTACCTCATCACACCTGTGTATACACTAGATGGCACTCTACCTTGCAGGAAAGTGAAGTTGCTCAAAGAGAGAGAGAGTTCAAGATTTTCCAAGAGCTTGCTAGAGGGATAGTCCTAGAGCTAGAAGACGAAGACAACCTTGTTCTCTGGTACTATAAATTTGACCTCGACTACCAAGAGCTCTACACCTCCGACTATAACCTTCCACCACAAAGGAGAGAGCCTTTCCGAATTATCATGTGATGGACCTAGCGCATCAACCTTTTGCAAGGAACCAAACTTATGCACCACAACGAATTCAATGAATCAAAGTAATCTTGGACCGCAAGATGTTTTATCAGCAGATCATTACAACCATGTTTGGTAGAGAACGACTGCAAGAGATAAACACCTCTTCTCTACCCTTTATCCTCCCTATGATTAATCATGAAGTGTCTTTTGATGTAGTTATTTTCATCCTTGTATAGTATGTTTTCCATCTACCGAGCACCCATGTATTGAATCTCTATTTTTTTTTTTTTAAAAGAATTTCTAAGTCGAGTTAATTTTCTCACTCTCACAATGGCAAGTGTAGCATTTCCAACCTTTACTGGTAAGGTGGGTGAGGATGCTGCAGACTTTCTAGACAACTTGGAAATAGCATGTGTCATCTCTGCAAGAGATGATGATGCTTCGCGCTTGCGCATCTTCCCACTTCTAATGAAGGTGGAGGCAAGATCATGGTACAATGCCTTGGCACAAGAAACCAAGGAACGGTGGGACTTATTAAGAGCAGCCTTTGTCAAGCGTTTTGGAGAGGGCACAACATCAGAGAAGCTATGGCAATTGTTGACAGAGTTGAAGCAGGGCAGTATGCTGGAATACACATCATATGAGTCAAAGTTTGTAGATTTATGGGGGCGATGGGTTGCATCGCTAAGAGAGGATGAGGGGGCACCTGATTTCCTAAAGAAGGATCGGTTTGTGGCTAGGTTATGGCCAACTCTTAAAGAGAAGGTGAAGGGAAGGTTTCCTGCTACGTATGAGCTAGCAGTTGAAGTGGCCCGCCTTAAAGACAAGAAGTTGCGTCTACAAGCCAAGAATATCGATGAAGAGGAAGCCGTTAGGACCCGACCACCTCTAGCACCACCTACAACAGCCACCCAGAGGATTCAACCACAAGAACCAATTGAAGATCAGCAAGACCTGCTCAATCGAATCACCAATCAACTTGAGAATCTCTCAGTCCATTTGATACAACAAGGGCATGCACACAATCGCAACCAAGAGCAAGGAAGAGGAAAACAAGGCAAAACCAAGAATACCACTGCTACAATTGTGGGGAGGATGGTCATGGCATGTACTACTGTCCATACCCAAGGAGACAGAATTTCAACAGAGGAGCCAAGCAAAACCAGGTTTCACCACCGAGATCAAGACCGCCACCACCGAGGGCACCACAACAAGCACCACCCGTGCAAATCCTACAACCACCCATTCAACCACAACCACCACCACCACCACCACAACCTCTCATTCCACCCTTACCCCCACCACCAGTTGGCAATCAAATAGTAAGTGTCATCAGTCTTGAAGGTAAAGGAAAGGAGAAAGTGGAGGAGGATAAGACCAAAGTTAAAGGAGTAGATACCATAGGGGTAAAACGCGCTAGGCATGGTGAATCTTCCCAAAAGGAAGAAAAGATGAAGACTAAAAGAGAATCTAGCAAAAAGCCGTCCAAGTCACGACGTAAAATTGACATTGTAGATTTCTCTTTGGGTGAATGTTCTAAACCATATGATTTGGTTCAAGATGTTTCTGTGCAGGGCCCAAAAATCACCTGGCCCCAGTTACTCCACCTAGCACCTAGGGTGAGGAGACAATGGACAAAGATGGTTAGCACTAGACGACCAAAGCCAAAGATAGCTGGGGCTATCTCTGGGAGGAATCTAGATGACATACTACCAGTGATGGATGCTTACATCAAAGGGAAACACATCTCCAATATCTACATCGATGGTGGCGCACAAATATGCGTCATGAGTGAAAAAATGATGCACCGTTTGGGTTTAGAGGTGAGTCGGCCGGCACCATGCCGAGCCAAAATGGCAAATAATGTAAAAGTTCAATGTGTTGGTGTTATAAATGCAGTTAGGATAAAGGCATTCAACACCGAGGTAGATGTGGATATCTTTGTCATGCCACACAAAGGGGAGGGCTATCCTATCAATCTAGGGAGGCCTTGGCTTATGGCTATGAGAGCTAAGCATGACTGGGACACCGGCATAATCCAAATGAAGGATGCAAAAGGGAGGCCAATACTTTATGACATGAAGACCGGTCGGCAATACGACATGGATCTAGAAACCTCTATGGATGAGTTTTCTAGTGGTGACTCTTCAACCACTTTAGAGGAGGAGTCAACAGGGAGTGAAGGAAGTGATAGCTCCATTGAGGTAATGGGCCTCACATTCAACCACAACAAGGTGGACCCTTCAAATTTGTAACCACAGGTGAAAGTGGTGAAGACACTTCAACTACCCCTATGGCACGAGATTGGTGGAAGATGACCAAAAGCTATATTGACGACCACTTGGCAAGTCCTTTCTAGAGAAAGACTCATGCAGAGAAATGCAATTGAGGTCTACTGGCACTTTAGGTTTTTCTTTCAAATGGGGAACATTGTGTGTAACATTAATTTGGGAAGCTCTTTAAGTTGGGTTGCGACAAGAGTGGAAGGATTGACATCAACAACCAGTGGAATCAATCTAGGACACACCCATCAAGGAAGAATGGTTTTGCATACTAGTGGTAACATGGAGTCATTTTTCAAAATGTGGTTTGCAGTTTATCTTTTGTACATGGTGGGCTCTCTTGTGCAACATGCATCAACCATGCAATCTATCCATGTGGGCAACAGGTGTCTATCAATTTGGCATCAAGAAGGACAACAAGCAAGATATGAGGATTATGGCTTCTTACTCCCTTTAGGCTATGTGTTTGGATGAGGAAGCCATGCATGGTGCCGCTTTGGAATACTTTCAAGGACTGATCAAGTTCTTTCCATACCTTCTATCATTTATGCAAGAGTTAATTCTTGTGCAGCTTGTGGACTCAAGAATCATTATAAGTGTGATCTTATGAAGAAGGCATTATTGCACACAATGGATTTACGCTTAGTGTGGGACCCAGGTGGACATCGAAAAAAACTTTGGGGAGCCTCATGCTTCCAAGGGATCCATTATTCCCTACAAGGATCTACCAACCACCAAGGAGAAATCCTACTCTATTTCAACATGCTCGAGAAGAAGAGCTCGAGGCATGAATACCTCTAGCCTTAGGGGGAGGGCTAATGAGGCAAGCTTTTCCATGCATGGGAACCCCCCCTATATCTTTGCCCTTTTACCAAAATATTTCTTATTATATAAGTTACTTTTGATTTTTCTTCCCTTTTTCACAAAAGTTTTAGCCTTTATTAAATAAATAAGACTTATGCTTATCAATCACGATGTAGCATAAATAAGTAAGCTTTCTTTGTTGATATCTCTTTTGACCTTAAATATTAAATATATATATTCTAAATTACATTATATAGTTTAGTATTTTCTAATATATTTTTCATGTATATATATCATTCCACCCTACCAAATATTTTATTCACTAGTTTTCATTTTCAAACCTCAACCCCACTTTCAAATTTCAATAATACCTCCATCTAGATGATTGCCAATCTTTTCAAAACTCTAGGTCATGTTTTCATACACATGAAGGAGCTTACACTTGAAGGCAAGAGAGAAGTCCACTCAAAGGGGACCACCACAAGACTTTTGCAGCCACAAATAATATATTATTTGGCTGAATTTTTTAAGTAAAGAAGAACCCCGAATCTGAAGGAGCGCTCAACATGAAAGATGTAGCTCGTGATCTCAACTTTTAGCTCAATGTTTTTCAGAATTTTTGAAGTTATGAACATGGAGATATGATTTTTGTAGTGGACCCCAGTTTTCTCGTGTAATGGTGACACAGGCCATCCCCAATTTTCTTCCCTCTAGAATGGCTATGGTTCTACAAGTCTTCAAGCATGATTACAAGAGACAAGGCTCTTTTAATGAGGTCTTGGAAAGTCTAGAGTGATTCTATCACCATTTTTGGAGGATCCATCCTCATCAACAACTATCCACCTTTGACAATCTCTCTTGTAAATTTCTTACCTCTCTCTTCTCTCCCTAATAAGCTTAAGTCTAGCCAAAGCTAGACTATTGTAAATATCTCCTATTCTCTACATCCTACCCACATTCTCTCTTCGTCTCTCTCTATTGACTATGGTATTTTAAATAATGAGGAGACAAGATGGGAGCCACAGTCACATGCACCCCATTTTCCTAGTCACCAAAGTGGGACACTCACGTCAAATAGAAATATTGCTAAATCCTTCCCTCCTTCCCTATATAAGGAGGCCATGAGTGCTCACTTGGACCACACACACACACACACACACACACACACACACACACACACACACACACCTATCCATACACACTCTTGTGCTACATGCTTGTAGCATGAACCCTAATCACATAATCACAACACCATCATCATCACCATCACCATGCACAAAAGATGAGCACCACACCTCCACACCACTTGTAATTAAGGGTTGAAGGCACAATTTCAAGAAGAAGAAGGGTGGACACACTCATGATATTCTTTTCCATCAACTCCCATATCTCTATTCTGCCTCCTACAATCTTGTTCCCTTCTCATTTTCCTACCATACACTACCTATTGTATTCATCTTTTGCAAGCAATCAACACACTCCATCTTGGTGCCATACTTTGTGTCTCTTTGGATACATCTCATTGTGAGTATGGTATATGCTTGTTCCTTGCCCTTTTTTTTTCTGCTTATGTAAAGGTGTGCGGATTTGCCACCATACACACACACACTCTCTCTCTCCCTCTCATAATCCTATCATCTTGCTAATTCCATCTTGAGGTGTGCGGATTCGCCACCTCTTGTATGATAAGTGAGCATACTCGCAAGTTTCCCCTACCTCATTATCTTCCTTACTAACATGCACGAGTAGCAAGCCCATTCTCACTCATTCACCACTCCTCTCACCTTATTCTCCGACCACCCCATTCCACATTTGGGCGTGGATCTTGAGATTGTTTTCCATGGCATGCTTCATTGTGTATATGTATGCGTCCTAGCCGCATATCTTGCTAGGTGGTGCCCCTATTGTGTATCCCCCATGATGAGGCCATTGTGTATAGTCTTGGTGTAGAGGCCACCGGGTCTATTTTTCACTTCCACCTCTCAGTGTCTCCACACCAACAAAAACCTTTGCAGCCACCTGAATGTTGTCGTTGTGTACTTCAAGAGGACAACATCTGAGTTGTTTAACACCGCATTGATCCCATTTTCCTATCAAGAAGATTTGTAAATGAAACATGGAATGTTTTGGTTTAGGACACAAAAAGGACTCCCATAGTGTTGTGAGGATCTCAAATGTTGACTTTGCATCCACACATGTACTGCCACGTACTGCAGGGTCACAAACATCACAAGGACAGGGACAAGATTCTTCATGTACTCCAAACCTACCTTGACGCATTTGGTTGAAAGCATCTTTCAAGTAGACAGCCTGCACATGATATTCCCAGAAGCAGATATTGAAATCCCATTATAGTATATCAAGTATATCTTTTTCAATATTGTTAGTTTCTTGTGACAACTACATGCATTTTGTAGGTAGTAACCATATCTAGTCATAAGGATCAAATTTGGCTAGATATTGAATAGTTTCTATGGGATTCTACAACTCATAATGTTGAACCCAATTTTTTCATGTTTGCTGTATTTAGCACTTCATCTTTGTCCCAAGATTCCCCTTGGTAAGAGATGTATTATTCTTTTGACATGCTACATGGCTCCTTATGAACCTAAAGGACAATAGGGAACTAAGAAAACATGCATATATTATTTGTATTGAGCGTGGCTATAGAAACTTTGATGATAGGTTTACAGAATGGTAAAAATTCAACTTTTTTGTACCTATTTCTTTTGGCAAAACAAAAAATAGTGAGCGAGAAGCAATCATATGTTCTGATCACCAACCCATTGAAGTTAACTAGGGAATTTATCTCAAGTCCTACAAAAATCCCTAATCTTATTTTTATGCAACAAAGCATAAGAAATGACTGTTTTGATGAAAATGTACTGGTCCATCAGTTTTGGAGGCTTGGTGTGACCAAAAGTTGATAAATTTTACAAGTTTCTTATTTTTTCCATGTGTAGTAGGCCTTGAACTATAACCTCATGAAAGGATTTTACAAAATGAGTGGATCTACTATGGTTTTGGAGGTTTTTTTCAAAACCCTGAAAGGACACTTTTATGTCCTGTTAGGTTACCAACCTAGTGTTAAGCACCTTAAACCACTTATATGTGATTGAAAGTGGTTTTGCATGTTTGAAATTGCCTTAATTTGAACTACTTGAAGCACTTGAAACCACGTTAGGGTGATTGAAGAAGTTTATCAAACCACTTTCAAGTGGTTTGATGACCACTTTCAATCACCCAAATCTTCCAAGTGCTTACATAGGTTCTCGCCTGAGCACTTTGTAGATTTCAAACCATCTAAAGTACTTAAAACCACCTACAGGTGATTGAAAAACATCACCAAACTAGTTTCAATCATCTTTAGGTGGTTTGAAATCTTCAAGGTTCTCACCCAAGCACTTGGTAGATTTCAAGCCACCTGAACCACTTAATTAAAACCATCCAAAAAAAGATTGAAACTGTTCATTAAACCACTTTCAAGTGGTTTGTTTTTCACTTTCAATCACCTTCAAGTGGTTTGAAAACTTCCAAGTGCTTACAGAGGTGCTCACCTAAGCACTTGGCAATTTGAAAAACTATTTTAGCACTTTGCAAAGTGTCATAATAATCAATATCTAATTCTCCTAAATGATTTTCTCATGTCTGATCATTTAATATGGGGAAGTGCCAGGGGAGAAAAAGCTAGAATATTGGTTAAGCTAGCAGACTGGCCACAGTAGGGATCCAAAGGAGGGAGAATAGGGATCCAAAGGGGGGGCCATCTGCAAAAGAGCCATGTGCAACAATGGGCTAAAAATACCCTAAGGTTCAGCCCATTAAGACTTCCAAAATTCAAAGGTTGCGTCTAAAGGTCAACCATAGGGGAATTGGATGCTTTGTGTGTGTCAAAAAAAGTCTTTACAAATCCCTACCTAGGAGGGGGCGATCCTTGCTTGTAGGGGATGAGAGACAAAGCCCCACACACACACACACACACACACACACACACACACACACACACACACACACACACACACACACACACACACAAGCTCCCTTTACAAAAAGGGAATGAGGGACACATGTCAGCTCCCTAGCCCAGATGCCCACAAGGTGTACCCAATTCCTATTGGATGGCCTTGGAGGTGGACCAATGAGAATTAGGCTAAATTAAATCTAGTTTAATTAATTTAAAAACACTTAATAAAAGGACCAATGAGAATTAAGTCCTCGGGAAGACTATTGGACAATCTCCCAAGGGGTCCAATGAGCATTCAGCAGCCCAATGGCTTGCCTGATTCCTATTGGCCAGGAGGCAAAGGGGTCCAATGAGGGTTTAGTTGAATTATTAAATTACTTAAAGCTCTCACAAAAGGGGAAAGGGGGACACATGTCAGAAGGCTATCACTTATTGCTGCTTAATTGTCATTGGCTAGCCCTAGGGAGGTCCAATGAGAGGATAGCAAGAGCAAATAGCAAGAGGGGTCGCCCAAGAGAGAGAGGGGGCTGATTTTTGCAAGGCATTATCACACACACACACACACACACACACACACACACACACACACACACACACACACAAATATCATGTGTGAAGTAAAGAAGACTCTCTCTCCTTCTCAAGCTTTAATGGAAAGCTTACCACCTACTCCAAGCTTGTGAGAAGGGAGGCCTACACCAACAACCCTTGGCTTTGTGATGCAAATCCAACCAAGAGCCAATCTTCAATGCATGCTCATATCCTCTATAACCATGCTAATTACTAAGCTAATCTATGCTAATATGAGTGATTATGTGAGGAGATGTACATCTTTCTCGTAAGAATACTCCTTCTTCCTCTTAATCTAGTCTCATACCCTGCTAGATCTCACCATCTTCGAAGGTGTGTGAGGTCTTGGGTCTAAGACCGGGGATAATTGATGTTGTGTTTGATAAGTGTTTTGCTTAGTGCATGAAGCTTTCATCTTCATTGCACTAGCTAGTCTTGAAGGAACACAAAGAATTGTATTGTACAATGTCTCTCTTGATGGGAGAAACCATAATACAAAGCCTTTTGGAGGGGGGACCGGCTCCATGAAAATCCGGTCCTCAACTGTTGTCAATAGCTTAATTTCTCTCTCTTTTGAAAGTATTGTTCATGCTATCCCTAACTAGGTGTTATGCTTTTTGTTGCTCTCTCCACCCAAGCACTCTTGTAATTTCTCATTAGGAATCTATTCTAATGAAATATTGTCCACTATGTTCATGCTAATTTCCACTACACACAAGTTTTTAGGCCATTAAATGTTACACAAAGTACAAGCTTCCACACTAAGGGGATTGAAAGCAGTATTTTAGGTACTTTGAATGACAATCAATACTTTAACTTCTTTGCAAAGTACTTGAAGGGGGATTAAGCCACTTTTTGATTGTTTTCTCAGTTCTCATAGGCTTTTTATAGCTTGATAGTGGTTCTGATAGCTTGAAAGTGGTGAACAGTGGTCACTATACTACTTGACAGTGGTCTTTTACAGTTGATTGTGGCTTGACAGTGGTGAACATTGGTCAATATACTAATTGGAAGTGGTTGATAATACTTGAGGTTGATCTAGAAAATGCAATGGATGCATAAGAACAACCTTTCTGCCAATATGCCTTTGGCATATGTCCTTCTTGTTCAAAGAGACTCGGGTCTTTGCTATCCAAAAACCAAAGACAACCTCCTTAATGTCCTCTGTGATGTTTGTAGAACGATGAGCTTGCCGATGAAATGCTAAGACTGGAAAAATATTGTTCTCATACTCTAAATGAAGTCATGCATTCACAAAACCAATGTTTCTTCTATGTATGCCCAATGACTTTGGAAGTGCTCTATCCGTAAAGGGACGTGCATCTACTTCCTCCCTCAAATTAATGCATGCCATCATTGTTGCACTCTTGAAAATCATTTCTTGGGCTGAGTGCGAGACCTTGACTTCTGACAAGGTTTTGCAAATGTTGAAGAGCTTGGCCTGCATCAACAAAACCAAACATGTCACAGACAGTCGTATACACCTAACTAGCAAGAAGGCTCCACCCTATCTGTGCAGAGAGAGAGAGATGGAGAACTAAGCACACACAGCAGAGAACACGTGCAGAGGAAAGAAACGGAATGTGGTGCAAAAAACACCGCACAACAAAGGAGAGAAAGGCACTCTATTCTATGCAAAAACTGCACGCCAAGGAATACCCTAAACTTGTAGCATTGTGCCCATGCAGAGAAGGAGACAAAGGGGGCGCTCGTACGTCCAACATGTCCAAGAACTACCGATGTCGTGTTGTTTTGCTTCCACCATGGGAAAAAGCAGAACAAGAAGCAAATCGAGCCTATTTGAATGAAATGCTTATCAATGCTTTGTTAGGGAATAATATGCTCGGCAATGCATAAATGCCTAATGTGGTGATGTTACAAAAGCACAAAAGCTAAGCAAAGCTTTGTTTGATATGCATACTTAAAAGGTGCTCTCATAAGATCACAAGAAGTTCCTGGAGGACTTTCTATCGGAAATTTCATCACTAGAAATGCCTTGATAGCAAGATATGCTTTTCAATGCTTTGTTCGGGATAATGTTGAGCTGAGGACCACCATAGTGGAAATTAATCCTAATGTGAAGCACCTTTGATAGCAAAAAGGTGTCCAAAGGAGTCGAATGAAGTGGGAACAATGCCTTAATTGATTTTTTTTGCTTCAACCAAATATCATATTGAATAAATAATGTTTTTTTACTACAAGTTGACAATGTCATTGAACTGCATTGCGTGGGAGTGATAAGCACCATGAAAAGACGCTATCTATTGGCGTGCAGTGGAGTTCCAACAGGAGAGAAGGACGGCGCTATCAGTTGCATAAGGAGCTCCGAGAGCGCTGACAAGAGGAGCACTAATTAGGGGCATGCATTGGAGAGAAAAGAGAGCCGCCAGGGCCTAGTGGGGTGAGCCATCTACATGGGGACTCAGTAAGGATTGCGAGTTCATGCATAACAAGGGGGCGGCCGTGAGGTCGGCTACGAAGGGGGGGCATCCAAGGCATGTGAGGAGAGAGGCTAGAAGCAGTCGGGCAAGAGGAGCACTATCAAGGGGGGCTAAGGGGACCGCCAAGAGAAGGTTGGAGAGAAGAGGAAGGCCAGGGGACTGTAGAGCAGAGCCGCATGCTGAGAAAGAAGGGAGAAGAGTTCTGCAGAGGACCATGAGTAGGCCAAGAGAAGCTGAACGGGAGGAGTCTGGAAAGCGCTATCAGAAGGGATAGCTACAATGGTGAGCCATAGAAGCTGGTGTGCAAGAACGAGTAGGGCCGAGATGAGAAGGGGGCCGCTAACCGCACATGAACAAGAGGAGGGTGAGAAGAGTAGCACATAACAATAAGGAAGTTGTAAGCTTATAACAAGGAGGTTCCCACGGCCGGTGTCCCCCCAATTGCTTCATCAATCAACTACAAAACCAGCAAAGCTCTCGATAGAAGGCGGCCAAGGATTTCTTGATCACCTATAGTACAAGCTCAAATTGAAGCTGATGAACATCGTTATGATATCCCTACTATTGGAGTAACTAGTTTGCCAATTGCCTCACTGTGTATATGGGAAGAAGTACAAAAGTGGTAGTGGTATGGATTTTACCGCATGGCATAGCTTGTGATGATGACTCCATAGAATATTTCCTCATAGCTTTTGCCAAAAGCTCTATGACCTCGCATCACAAATGAGATTTGACATTAATAGATGTATGGAGGTATAAATTTACACATTATAATAAAGATGGAGAGAGATGCATTTCGTGCATTGTGATGCTTGTGCCCCAAAAAAAAACCATACATATGTATGGTGTGGAGCTGGCACCTTCTCCACATTTATAATAATACCGTAGGGAATGTGCCCTTCCCCCGCCATTTATTCCCTTCCAGCGTTGAAGGGGGACTTATGCTTCTTGTCAGTGTTGGAGGGACTTTTTTATTGTAAAAATACTACAGTTGTACAAGAAAGAACTCATTACCGATATTTTATTAAGACATATATCATTCCACATTGCCATGTCATGGTGTATTATCCATGTGTCCCTTTGTTGGGTAGAGCAAAAATTCTTCAATCCTTGTCACCTTCATCTAAAATCTTTTCAATAAAAATGATTTGAATTCATTCCTTTAATGTGTATATAATGTAATCTAAGTACTTTTGAGATCATATAGAGGAAATCAAAATATGGAATACAATTGTACCTTTGGTACTGGTCGTCTGCATCGAAGCGCAATCTGACCTTCCTTACATTGTTCCACCACCTTCCCTTTAGTATATTCTGCCATCGACATCTCTTCCACGACTTCTTCCAACATGTCAATTGTCACATTCACTTTTGCTATCATGCCTACCATTACTTTGGGGCATCCCACCTGGCATACATATCAATCAAAACACGGCCAAGCACGACATCTTTCTCCAAGAGCCCTTACTTTGCATTTGTTGAAAGCAGCCTAGAGGTTTCTGGTGCTACCATTGTGGAGAAAACCTTGCAATCAGGAGTGAGGCCAATGCTTCGTATTTGTTGAAAACAGACTAATCTTCTAACATGCCCCTATGGGACAAATCCTGCAATCAATGCATTCTAACTTCAGACGGGAAGCTTTTCAAGACATTGTGGTGCTCTCTGAGGTGCGCCACATTTAGTGAACATGTCAACCAAGGAATTGCCAAGCATGACATCTTTTTCAACAACCCCCAATTAACAATATCAACATGAATTTTTAGTGTTGTGCCATGGCCCACCAAGGATAGGCAAGGCTTTGATAGTGGAGGCCCTAGTGGAGAGTGTGCAATGTGTGTTGTGGTCCATAAGCGCCTTTGAGCTGGGAAAGGAAGCAGATGAGGTGGAAGAAAGGCTCATGCAAATAATGGAAATCGCATACAATTTACATACGATTATTTTTTTGGATGAGGCGGATGCATACTTGCAGAGGAGGAACCTATTGACTGGAGTGTTTCTTTGGGTGTTCAAGTATCACTGCGGAGTCATGTTCCTCACTACAAATTGGGTGAGGATAACTGATGACGCCATCCTATCATGCATCACATTGGCCATTTTCTACTCAACAATTGGAGGATTTCTAGCGTCACAACATCTAGCGGTCATTGCTTCTTCGTGCTGGCATCTACAATGTCACTTATGACGCCCTCCTCCACCATCATTTTAACGGCTTCCAAATTCAAAGCATTGTTTACCTTGCTCAGCTTCTGGCACAACTGAATGCAAGAAAAATTAGGATATCACCCATGTCATCAAGGCTTTCAGTGCCTCTATTTCTTGCATCAATGAACTACCAGCTATTTCCTAGCTGCCTATAACACTTTTTTCATCAACATTTTTCTTTGATAATGCTTTCCAAGATGTTCTGGCCTACATCATCAGATTCAAATATAGTCTCTGAAATTATTGCTCAATAAAGTAGTTTCACTCTTTGAGTGTGTGACTCGTTCTTGGGAAATATGGGAAAGATACAAAAGCAGTGAAGAAGCATTGAGTCCCCTCTCTCACGCATGTATGTACATCCTCATTTCGTAGTTGCTGAAAACAACCCAAAGCTTCCTGGCAGTGTCCTAATGGGTGATCAATTAATGACATTCTGCACACCTCAATGAAAGAATTACCTCAACATCCATGACCTTGCTCTCTAGCAGGTTTGGATCCCCTACCAAATGGATTTAGAAGATGTAGGTTAGAACGTAAGGTTTGCAACTACCGTAGACCTACTACCAATTGTAGAAGTGCCTGTGAACAAGGTGAGTTTTACCCACCCAATCATCTATACTGCATAAGAGTTAAATCTAGATGCTTTAGATTTAATTTGAAACTTGAACCTCCTAGCTCGCTCCTTGCAAGAATCATAGATCATCTGGTGAAATTTGGATGGCAATGCATGACACAACAGTGAAAGACATCACAGGTGTGAGGGGACCTTGGAGTGGTAATTATCCCATCCACACTAGGCTGCTCTCTTAGCAAAAAGTAGTACTGCAAGATGGCACAAACCTGTTGTGCAAAAAAGTTGGATGACTAGGATTCAACAATTCCTTGACGGTGTCAGCTTCAAATAGCTTCAAAAAAGTGTGCTTAGTGTTGCCTTTATCTACACATATCCATTTTCTCTCACAACATGGCCAAGCAAGCAGCAATAAAGCCTACAAAAGAAAAAATGGAGAGCAAGAGAACAAGTCTCTCTTTTGTGAGCTCACTTGAAGATTATGCTAAGTAGAAGGTTAAGCCCTCACTTTGCATGTGCTGAAAAAAGCCTAGAGCTTTCTCACCCTGCTCCTCTTGTGCATTTTCTGCAATCCATGCATTCCAAGAGATGCTGCTCCAAAAAGTAGCTCCTCAAGAACTTTATGTGCTTTCTCAAGTGCACCACATTTGGAATACATGCCAAGGTAGTGCCAAGTATGTAATTTTTTCCAACAGCCCTTGGCTAACAATATCATAGCATCATGAACTCTTTTGCCCATATCATTATCCTGCATAATGTCACATGCCTTCAAGATACAATCATAGGTGATTGCATTTGGAGAGCTTCCCTCTCTTTGCATATGCTGAAAACAGTCCAGAGGTTCCTTGCCCTACCCTTGTTGGGCATATCCCACATGCCTTCAAGATTCAAGCATAGGTGATTGCATTTGGAGAGATGCCCTCTCATTGCATTTTCTAAAAACAACCTAGCACTTCTTGGCCCTGCCTTTGTTGGGCATATCCCACAATAAGAGCATTCAAAGAGACGGCATTCTGGACAGGAAGATCGTCGAGCACTTTTTGTGCTTAATGAAGTACATCGCATTTGACATACATGTCGAGCAAGGCATACTTGAGGCCCTCTCTTCGCATATGCTGAAAACAGTCCAGAGGTTCTTGGCCCTACCCCTGTTGGGCATATCCCACAATCAATGCTGTCAGAATAACTAATATCTAATTCTCCTAAATAATTTTCACATGTTAAACTGATCATTTAATATGGGGAAGTACCAGGGGAAAAAAGGCTAGATTATTTGTAAGGCTAGCAAACTAGTCACATTAGGGATCCAAAGGAGGGAAAATAGGGATTCAAAGAGGGACCATCTACAAAAGAGAAATGTGCAATCAATGGACTTCAAAGACCTAAGGTTTAGCCCATTAAGACTTCCAAAATGCTAAGGTTCCAAAATTCAAAGGTTAAATCCAATGGTCATTTCTTAGGAAAAATGGATGCTTGGTAGTGTACACAAAGTCTTCAAAGACTCCTAAAGAGGAGGGGGACGATCCATAAAGGTAGGGGAAGTGAGAGAGTAAGGTGAGAGAATACACAGACACACACACACACACACACGAAGACTTCCCTTTACAGAAAGGGAGTAACGGACACATGTCACGTTCCTAGGTCAATTGCCCCCAAGATGCATTCAATTCCTATTGGATGGACATAGAGGTGGACCAATGAGAATTAAGCTAGAGTATATCTAGTTTAACTCATTTAAAAACACTTGATAAAAGAACCAAGAGAAATTAAGCTCTCTAGAAGACTATTGGACAGTCTCCCAAGGAGTCTAATGAGCATTCAGCAGCCCAATGGCTTGCCTCATTCCTATTGGCCAAAAGACTAAGGGGTCCAATGAGAGTTTAATTGAATTATTTAATTACCTAAACCTCTATCAAAGGGAAAAGGGGGACACATGTCACAAGGCTATCACTTATGCTTCTCAATTATCATTGGCTAAGCTTTGCAGGGTCCAATGGGGTGCCAGCATGAGTAAAAATCATGAGGGGTTGACCAAGAGAGAGAGGGGGATGATTTTGGCAATGCACTAACACACACACACACACACACACACACACACACACACACACACACACACACACACACACACACACACACACTCACACAATCTCATGTGTGAAGCAAAGAAGAATCTCTCTCCTTCAGAAGCTTTAATGGAAATCTCATCATCTACTCCAAGCTTGTGAGAAGGGAGGCCTACACCAACAACTCTTGGCTTTGTGATGCAAATCCAACCAAGAGCCAAGCTTCAATGCATGCTCATCTCCTCTACCATGCTAATTACTAAGCTATGCTTAGCTTTTATGATTGATTATGTGAGGAGATATACTTCTTTCTCGTAAGAATACTCCTTCTTCCTCTCAATCTACTCTCATACCCCACTAGCTCTCACCATCTTCGAAGGAGTGTGAGGTCTTGGGTCTGAGACCGTGAGGGAATTGACGTTGTGTTTTACAAGTGTTAGCTTGGTTCTTTAAGCTTCCATCTTCATTGCACCAAAAAGTTATTGAAGGAACACGAAGTATTGTATTGTAAAATGTCTCCTTTGATGGGGAAAACCTATAATACAAAGCCTTTTGGATGGGGGGCCGGCTCCATGTAAATCCGGTCCTCAACTATTGTAAATAGCTTAATTTCTCTCTCGTTTGAAGTATTTTTCATGCCTATCTAACTAGGTGTTAGTCTTTTTGTTTCTCTCTCCATCCAAGTACTCTTGATATGCTCATTAGGAATCTATTCTAATGAAGTGCTCACTATGTTTATGCTATTTTCTGCTACACACAAGTTACTAAGCCATTAAATATTACATTGGTTTCAGAGCACAAGGTTTCTCTTTTCTTTCTCAAAAAGGGATGTCCTCAAGCTAACTATAAATGGTTGGTATTATTAATTGCAATTAAGTAAGTAGAATAGGGAATTTGCAGTCCTGCAGTGTGTCTGCTTCGTGCAGATAACGGGGCATCACCGTAGAGATCTATGGTCTTAATAGTGGAGTCCTACGGGGCTTGCCTATGGCTTAACCACTTTTGAGCTATTAGAATCTTGACAGAAGACGATACTGTTTTGGTGTTGAAAGACCCTCTCTTTTATTCCTTGCAATTAATGATATTTGAGCCACGGGTACAGGAGCTTGAGTGCTTTTCTAAAGGGGTAAAGAGAAGTAGCAACTAGGGTTTGAAGTGCCAAAGTACACCTAAAAATTTACACCTAAAAGTTGAAGGAGTACGAGCGGAAGTGCGACGTGAGAGAGAGTGCGAGAAGAAGAGCACGACGATATGGTGAACTCGCTCTACTGTAATGTGAGAGCATAGTGAGTTCTTATTAGGTTTTTACAAAAGAATATGTGTACATACGTGGCGGCCCGCCCACTTACCTGGGCGACCACATTGGGCTTTATACCCCAACAACCTCCCGTTTAAAGTCCAATGTGGTACTTTAAGTGTGAGAGAAGCTACTATACAAGCTAATATACAAGAGATGTAGAGAAGTGATGTACTACCCTACACCTAATTGCTTGCGAAAATGCGCAAAGCTCTCTGAGGGAAGTCCTTTTGTAAGTAGATCAGCAGGATTTTCTATGGTGTGAACTTTGACAAGCTGAAGTTGCTTATCCTCGAGCATTTCCCTGATGAAATGATACTTCACATCCACATGCTTTGTCTTTGAGTGATAAACTGGATTGCGAGCCAATTGTATAGCACTTTGACTATCACAATATAACACAGGCATCTCTTCTTTGATTCCCAAATCTGTTACTAGTCGATTAAGCCAAATTGATTCTTTGCATGCCTCTGATGCTGCAACATATTCAGCCTCTGTAGTAGACTGAGTAACACAATCTTGTAATCTAGAACGCCATGATACTGCTCCACCAGCCAATGTAAAGACATACCCTGACGTAGACCTTCGGTTGTCTAAGTCACCTGCATAATCTAATTCTGTAAAACCTTAACACTTAGCTCCTGACTCCCATAGCATATACGCATACTCTTTGTAGCTTTCAGGTATCTCAATATTCCTTTCACTGCCTCCCAATGTTTCTTGCCTGGGTTTGACATGTATCGACTTACTACTCCCACTGCAAATGCAATGTCTGGGTGAGTAGCAATCATTGCATACATCAAACTACCCACTGCAGACGCATATGGAATCTTATCCATTTCAGCCTGTTCTTCCTCAGACACAGGACAATCTTCTTTGCTAAGTTTCACATATGGTGGCAATGGAACACTCAGTGCCTTTCCCTTCTCCATATTGAAACGTCGCAAAACCTTGTCAATATACTCTATTTGAGATAACCAAATCAACTTCTTTGACCTGTCTCTCTCAATGCGCATACCAAGTATATGACTTGCCTCACCCATGTCTTTCATGTCAAACGATTTTGCCATCTTTGACTTCAAAGCTGAAATTTCTTCCAAGTGCTTGCCAGCAATCAACATGTCATCCAAATACAAAATAAGGATCAGCCAACTACCATCCTTAGCCTTCTTTGTATATAGACAGTGATCGAACTCACTACGTTTGTAGCCTTGAGAAAGCATAAACTTGTGGAATTTATGGTACCATGCCCTCGGTGATTGTTTTAAGCCATAAAGACTCTTTAACAACCGGCATACCCAATCTTCCTTGCCTTTGTTAACAAACCCTTCTGGCTGCTGCATATAAATTTCCACATCTAAATCACCATGCAAGAACGATGTCTTGACATCCATTTGGTGCAACACCAAATCTAATATGGCAACCAATGCAAGAAAGCATCTCAATGTAGTCATCTTGACCCTTGGAGAGAAGACTTCATCAAAGTCAATGCCTTGTTCTTGCTTAAAGCCCTTGGCAACAAGCCTTGCTTTGTTTGGCTGACTATCATGAGCGGTGATCTTATACCTGTAAACCCATTTACAGGGTAGAGCCTTTTTGCCTTGTGGTAATTTAACTAGCTTCCATGTCTGGTTTTTATGCAGAGCTGTCATCTCTGACTGCATGGCCAATTGCCAATTCCCGGAGTCCTTCATTTGCACTGCTTCCTTGTAACATGAAGGCTCATTGCAATCAGTCAACATGACATAGTTCATAGATGGAACAAACCTATCAGGAGGTCGCGTGATACGTCTAGATCTATGCAAAATAGGTGGCTCAGGCTCAGCCACAACCTGTGGTTCCACTCTATCCTGTCATTGCTCCTCTTGAGCCCTGACATTTTGTCTTGCACGTGCAGGTCCATCTTCTTGGAAGACAACTCTTCTAATCTCCTCAACCCTCTCTGGTTTAGAATGATATTTGGCTTCATTAAAGTGAACATCATTGCTACGGATAACCTTTCTGGATTCGGGATCCCAAAGTCTGTACCCCATCTCACCAGAATTACCATATCCTAGAAAGATGCACTTTCTACTCTTTGGCTCAAGTTTGTTCCTAAATTCCTTTGGAACCTAAGTATATGCCTCACAACCAAAGACTCTGAGATGCTTGTATGAGGGCATTTTGCCTGACCATACCATCTCTGCCACTGAATCCTTCTGCAAAACCTTGCTAGGAGATCTATTTATAAGATGAACAACTGTTGATACAGCTTCAGCCCAAAACCCATTTGGCAGTTGTGCATTAGACAACATACTTCTGACCTTCTCTTGTATGGTCCTATTCATCCTCTCAGCAACACCATTTTGAGGAGGATTGTAAGGAGCAGTAAGTTCACGTTTTATACTGTTTGACTCACAAAAGTCCTGAAAGGCCTTTGAAACATACTCTCCACCATTGTCAGTGCGTAAGCATTTAAGCTTCTTGCCACTCTGATTCTCCACAAGTGTCACAAACGTTTTGAAAACACTAAACGCTTCGTCCTTGTCCTTGAGAAAGTAAACCCATACTTTCCTTGAGTAATCATCTATAAATGTCATAAAGTAAGAAGCTCCCCCTAGAGATAGGTTAGGCATAGGTCCACACAAATCACTATGAACAAGTGCCAACTGTGTATCTCTTCTACTGCTTCTATGCTTATGTGGCTGCTGTGTTTGCTTACCATACAGACAATGTTCACAGAATTCAAAATCATTAAATGACAAGCCAGGCAAATAACCAGAACGAGACAAGATTTCCATTCCCTTCTTAGACATATGTCCTAACCGGCTATGCCACAAAGAAACGTTCGGCTACTCGGTTACATTGATTACATTTTTAGAGACATTTGATACATAAATCATGTAAAGTCCTCCAGACTTTACTCCATGTGCTACCGTCATAGAACCCTTGGATATCTTCCACATGTTTTGTCCAAAAGTGGTGACGTAGCCAGCATCATCAAGTAAACCTGTGCTGATCAAGCTCTTTGTAATTGCGGGAACATGTCTCACATTCTTCAGCGTGAAAGAAGAGCCATTCTGAAACTTCAATTGAACATCTCCAACACCTAAGATCTCACATGTCTGCCCATTGCCTAGCCGAACATGATCTTTAGTGGTCACATAAGAAGTAAACCACTCCTTGTTTGGAGACACATGAAGTGATGCCCCTGAGTCTATAATCCAGCCACTCAATGCATTTCCATCAAATGCTGTAAGAAGAGCCGAGTCCATTGTATTCTTCAAGAAGTAGATGTCTCTTGACACTAGACTGTCATCCTCTGCAACAGTGTTTGTCACATTTATTTCTTGAATCTTCATTGAGGACTTGTTCTTCTCACCATGGTCTTCAGCTTTCTCTTTGCCTTTTTCTGCTTTCCATTCTCTGCAGTCTCTTTTCATGTGACCCTTCTTGCCACAATGGTAGCATTCTATGTCACTCTTGCTTTTAGCACTGCGGGACTTGCTACGAGACTGATTCCTCTTTCCACCTTTGTACTTTTCTTTGGTCCTTCCCTTGACAACTAAGGCTGTTCCTTTGCCTTTGTCCATTGTGTTTCTATTGGTTTCTTCAGTAAGAAGACTTCCTTCTACACCTGCTATGTTCAAACCATCTGGAGGTGCAGAATTACTCAAAGCTGTGCAAAAAGTGTCCCAACTTTCCGGCAATGTGATCAACAGGAACATATCTCTAACAGGTTCATCAAACTTGACACCTTGAGCTGACAACTGACTATAGATTGTGTTGAATTCATTCAGATGATTGGACATAGGTGTCCCTTCTTTCATCTTCAAGTCAACAAGCTTCTTAAGCCAGTATACCTGTGAAGCTGCACTCTGCTTCTCATAAAGATCACTCAGCTTTAACCATGCTTGATAAGCCGACATCTCGTCTGCTACATTGAAGTAAACGCTTTCTGCCAAAGTCAGCATAATGGTAGAAAGTGCCAATTAATCCATTTCGTTCCATTCATCTTCGTCCATATCTTCTGGTTTTATCCCCTTGAGCTTTATAGGTTTTATCTGCTTCTTTTGTACCAACACGTGCCAAATCTGCTTCTTCCACAATGGGAAATTGGTTCCATCCAGCTTCTTGATATTGTAAAGAGCAGTGTCTTGTGATCCAGCCATAGCTACGCTTCACAGTGGTTTACTTTCCTGGGAAAAATTCGGCAAAGTTTCCCCTGTAAACTGACCTCTGAACCAATATCAACTTGTCAAATGAACCAAGAAAGCTTCAGATTTTGCATAAATTTCGGCAGAGTCTCCTTTGTAAAATGGCTCTGGTGTACTAAAAACAGACCAAAAAATAGCTCAAAAAACACTGTCTCTCTGACATTGTAAGCTACGGGTAAACCTGTCGTGCACCTGTACTGTCTCTCACTGTCCTGTCACTGTCCTGTAAGCATAGACTCTGACAATGCCTCAACGGCAGTAAAGAAAAGATGCAATCCCAACTGTCTAACTCACAGTCAATACATCCTAGCTGCCTATCTAAGGGTGCTCGAGGGATCGCTCCAAGACCTGTATCACCGAAAGGATCTCAACATTCGAGAATCCCCCAGCTCAATAAAACCTCACTCGACCCTCAACAAAGGCTGTAGTAAATCTGACAGTACATAGACTTCCCACAAAGTCATACATCCACAAATTTCCCACTGTATGCTGTAACCGCTGCGGCGGTTGTTTGCTGCGTGACTCACAGCCAGCAAACCCTCAACAGAAATACATCATCTCTGACAATACATCCCATGTGGAAGTACCTGCAATGTCAGGATGAAATCTGGAATATCAAGCTACCTGATGAACTAGTGGATGTCGCCTACAGTCTGCGTGTAGATGCTCCCGTGTCGTATGTGACACGCCTCCAAGAACTGTGAGCCGTCCTTCGATGTGTAGACAGCCACAAATCAACACTCTGGGAGTGTTGATATCCTCAGCACCTGTAGTTGTAGGCCGAAAACCCCAAATTTGCAGAGTCGGATCTACACCCGTCGAGACCACGTAGTTGAAAATGGCCTGCGCCGACCTTTGTCGAAGCCGAACGGTGGCCGAGATGACCTCAGAATGAAATTCTGAGAACACCAAGCCCTTCGAGCTCTGCCACAGGATTTGGGGCCGTGTCTTTGCCTGTCGAATTTCACTCCAATTTGAGCTGGTGACTCTAGCCTCCTGTAGTGCTGTCCCGAGCCTCGATCTGAGCTCTGATACCAGTTGAAGGAGTACGAGCGGAAGTGCGACGCGAGAGAGAGTGCGAGAAGAAGAGCACGACGATATGGTGAACTCGCTCTATTGTAATGTGTAGAGCATAGTGAGTTCTTATTAGGTTTTTACAAAAGAATATGTGTACATACCTGGCGGCCCGCCCACTTACCTGGGCGACCACATTGGGCTTTATACCCCAACAAAAGTTGTTAGAATGGTTGACAATAGTAAAGAGCGTGAAATAAATGTTGATAGCTTTGATTTTGCTAATGAGCAGGCTACTAATGATGCCCCTATGCTTGTTAACTACCTTGTTTCTAGGATTCAACAAGCCATGGGCAATCCATCCCTCCAAAGTGAAGTGCAACGACAGCTTCGTGCTCATGCAAATGGTGAAGCTCCACGAACATGGAAAGCTTTAAGAGCTTCCATCATGAGCATTTTTTGGCTACTGATGCCAAAGACAAAGTACTCACCAATGCAAATGGCAAATCTTGAAGCTCTTTGCCTACGAATCTATTCACAAATATGTAGACAAGTTTTGGGACCTACATCTCAAAGACACTATCTTCAAAAGGACGGATTTTAGAGAGCAAAAACAAAAAATTTGTGCGGGTCTAACTGAAGATATGACAGAGTATGTCAACTCCCAAAGGCCACGCACCATATTTGCGATCATACACCCTACCATGGTGGCTTCACAAATCCATTTTCAACAAGGGGCTAAGAAAAATCTTAAGCCGACGGAGAACAAGGGCCATAATAATGAGCCTAAGGGGAAGGACACTATCCAAAAGTCTCCTAAAGGTAGCACCAACAAAAACAAAGATAAGGAGAAGGGAGTTTATAAAGGTGAAAAAAACTCTCTCCTAAAGATCTTGAGCAATATCGTGTAAAGATAACCGCTGTTTCAAGTGCGGGGAGAACTGGCATGCTTATCGTGCTTGCCCCCAGAACAATACACGAAACGAGCCTCCTAGAGCTACCTTGGTCGAAATCCAAGAAGAGGAAGCTCACCACAAAGGATCTCCTCTATGCCATGCTTGGGGAAAGGTAAGAGAACATGATTCTTTTATTCTCTTTGACCTTGGTTCTACTCACAATTTTCTTAGTCGGCCACCAAGCGAGGCATCCAAGCCTATGATATGGGAGATGTCCTACCCATCGATGGTCCTTGTAAGGGGCAAGAAGCTTCAATCACTCCCTTAATTGGGAAATTGAGGCTCCATGTCCAAAGCTATGTGGACATAGACGACTTCTTTATCTCTCTTATCAAGCATGAAGATGTAATCCTAGGGGCAGCATGGTTTCATTGCATGGCTGCCAATGTTAAATTCCCTAAAAGGCAAATCTACTTTAGGTTCAGGGAAAAAGTTATGTACATAGATGCTAAGGAGTTGGGTAACACCATATCCATTGTACATACACAAGTTTTCAATAAGTCAATAAAGAGCTCTATTTCCGTGTACATGATTTTTGTTAAAGATTCTCAAAATGAACCTAATGTTTTAACAAAAGAAAATATTAACAATCACAAGGAATTAGAGTAATCCAATTTTCTCAAGGGATTTCAAGATGTTTTTATTGTCGACATCCCTTATGAACTACTTCCTAACGAGGAAACCTCCTTATAGAGTTTCTCAAGCTCAACAAGAGGAGATTATGCGGCAAGTGCATGAGTTAGTTGAGAAGGGCATGGTTAGGCCTAGCTCATCTCCATTCTGTTCACCTCGTGCTATTATTGCAAAAGAAAGAAGACACATATTGTATGTCTGTAGACTATAGAACACTAAATAGGATCACTATCAAAAATAGGTTTCCCGTTCCACGGGTAGAAGAACTATTTGATAAGCTGCAAGGGTCGACCTACTTCAGTAGGATTCACCTAAAAAGTGGCTACCATCAAATAAGGATAGTTGATCAAGACATTATAAAGACCGCATTTCGCACCACGTTTGGTCTCTACAAATACATTTTCATGCCTTTTGGCTTGACCAATGCACCAGCCACATTTAACCACTTGATGGAGAAGATATTTTGGCCTCACGGAACCTTTACCGGAGTCCTCTTTGATGATATAATCACCTACTCTAATTCACTAGATGAACATAAGCAACACCTCCACGTAATATTTCAAATCTTACGAGAGAATAAAATTTATATTAATTGTAAGAAAAGTAAGTTTCTCTTACAAGAGATTCAGTATTTAGGTCACATTATCTCTCAAGATGGCATCCAAATGGATCCATCAAAGCTAGAGGTAATAAAAGGATGGCCTAATCCAAGGAATATTCATGAACCAAGAAGCTTTATAGGTATGTGTGCATACTATAGATGCTTCATAGAAAAGTTCTCACAAATTGCAAGACCATTACACGACCTAACAAAGAAAAACATTAGGTATACATGGTTTGCCAAAGAGAACAATACTTTCAAAAAGCTTAAAGAAAAGCTTATCTCTCAACCTGTGCTTACACTACCGGATCTCTCAAAGCCATTTCAGGTCCAATGTAATGCTTGTGGTGATTTCCTTGGAGCTGTTTTGCTCCAAGAAGGGCACGCCATAGCCTATGAAAGTCGAAGGCTCGACCCTGTTGAGCAAGCTCTAGGCATATATGAAAAGGAACTCCTCGAAGTTCTACATGCCTTAGACTCGTGGAAGCACTATTTATTGGGGACTCCTTTCATTCTGCGGACTGATAACCAAAGCCTTAAGTACTTCATGACGCAGACCAAGCTCTCCGACAAACAAATGAGGTGGAAAAATTTCCTTTCGCAATTTCATTTTCATATTGCTCACATTGCTAGCAAGCATAATCAAGTAGCCGATGCAGTCTCAAGACAACCGAGAGTGAATGTGGTTTCCATATCAACTCACAATGATCTATCTTCTATGATAGATGAGTACACTATTGATCCTGATTTTAGAGATGTGATTTCAGCCCTTGCACTTGGGAAGAAAGAGGAACCATTTACTTTACAAGATGGTTATCTTCTCTATGGCAATAGACTATGCGCTACTAACTCACTACTTGAGAAAGTAGTATATGAATTTAATGCTCCTCCTTGTGTTCGGGGCATAGAGGGATTCAATCTACCCTAAAAGGGATTGAAACATGTTTCTATTGGCCTGCCATGAAAGAAAACATACAAGAGTATGTTTCTAAATGTGTGGTATGCCAAAAGACGAAGTTTGATAGAGGGAAGCAACCTGGATTGCTTCAACCTTTTCCAATCCCTAATTCACCATGGAGAGCATATCTATGGATTTTATCTTTGGATTTACCAAGTCTATCCATGGGAATACGGGAGTATGGACGATAGTAAACAGGTTCAACAAACAAGCTCATTTTATACCTGTGAAAAATACTATCAAAGCCCATCAAATGGCAACCCTCTTCATATAACAAATTTTCAAATACCATGGTTTGCCAATGTCCATAGTGTTGGATAGAGATCCTGGAATGACCAATAATTTCTGGAAGGGTCTCTTTGAGAATTTAGGGACAAGGCTAAACTTCTCTTCAACCTATCACCCGCAAAAAGATGGCCAAAAGTGAAATAGATAACCTAACAATCCTTGATCTACTAAAAGCCTATGTAATGGAAGTAGATCAAAGGTCCCAATGGGAGAAGTACTTACCATGAGTGGAGTATGCCTACAATAACACTGTACATACTTCCATGGGAAAAGCACCTTTCAAAGTAATTGAGGGAAGATCCAAAATTCCTCTGCTACTTAAGGTACACATGAAGATCTTCGCTCTGGTGATGAGTATAGCCGAGACCTACAAGAATCTTTCCAAAAGATTAAGGATGCTATCTCTATCTCACAGCAAAGGAAAAAGGATGCTCGTGATAAGCACAGAAGATCCCAAGTCTTTAAAGAAAATGATTGGGTCTTGCTTAAATCTCACAAGGACACACAACGGGTAAGAATCCTACGGGATACCAAAAGTACTATGCTAAGTTAGCAAAAAGGTACTATGGTCCCTTCCAGATTCTTAGAACAATCAATGAGATGACCTATCGACTCAAGTTGCCTAGTCATTGGCTCATACACAATGCTTTTCATGTGTGAACCTACTAAAGCCTTACAAAGGAGAGCCACCTCAAGAACCAACTATTTGAAGACCCACCAGAGAACGAGGACCAAGAAGAGCTGTTGCAGCCCGAGTCCATTCTCCAACATGAAGACAAGGTACTGAGAGGTGGTAATATTATCCGACGGTATCTTATTAAGTTTAAGAACTATCCTTTTGAAGATGCTAGATGGACGAAAGGCATACAATTAAAGGATAACCTAAACCTTGTCAATGAACAAAGTTTTTTTTTGTCTTATCAGACTCTCTTTTTCTTTATTGTACACAAATGTTAAGTAGTATGCAGGCTTAGGATCAAGCTTATGGAGACAACGTCTCCCGAACACCAGCATGAGTAAAAATCATGAGGGGTCAACCAAGAGAGAGAGGGGGCTGATTTTGGCAAGACATTAAAACACACACACACACTCGCACAATCTCATGTGTGAAGCAAAGAAGGCTCTCTCTCCTTATCAAGCTTTAATGGAAAGCTCGTCATCTTCTCCAAGCTTGTGAGAAGGGAGGCCTAAACCAACAACTCTTGGCTTTGTGATGCAAATCTAACCAAGAGCCAAACTTCAATGCATGCTCATCTCCTCTACCATGCTAATTACTAAGATATGCTAAGCTTTTATGAGTGATTATGTGAGGAGATATACTTCTTTCTCATAAGAACACTCCTTCTTCCTCTCAATCTACTCTCATACCCCGCTAGCTCTCACCATCTTCGAAGGTGTGTGAGTTCTTGGGTCTAAGACCGTGAGGGAATTGATGTTGTGTTTTACAAGTGTCAGCTTGGTGCTTGAAGCTTCCATCTTGATTGCACCAAAAAGTTATTGAAGGAACACAAAGTATTGTATTCTCAAATGTCTCCTTTGATGGGGGAAACCATTAATACAAAGCCTTTTAGAGGGGGGACCGGCTCCATGTAAATCCGGTCCTCAATTGTTGTCAATAACTTAATTTCTCTCTCTTTTGAAGTATTGTTCATGCCTATCTAACTAGGTGTTATGCTTTTTGTTGCTCTCTCAATCCAAGCACTCTTGCTGTGCTCATTAGGAATCTATTCTTATGAAATGCTCACTATGTTTATGTTGTTTTCCTCTACACACAAGTTACTAGGCCATTTAATGTTACTAATGCACTCCAAGAGAAAAGATTGCAGAGCTCTTGCATAAGAAATCTGTATAAGAAAATCCAAGAAATACAAAATGCTTGATGAAGGAAGTGATTTGGTTTTGCGTCGTGTACCCTGGAAAGAGGAAATTTACAAGATTTTGGAAGAAAATCATGAGGGATCTTGTGCAGGCCATTTTGCCATGAAGATCATGTCGCATAAAATTTTGCAAGAAGGCTATGTATGGCCAAGCATTCAACGTGATGTTATCCATTAGTGCAAGTCGTGTTTTCCTTGCCACAAAAGATGGGAAAGAGAATTCTAGCTTTTGATGTGTTTAAAAATGGGGTCTTGATGCTATTGGACACTTACCTATGACTAGAAAAAGAAATGCTTACATTTTGAAAAAAACTGATTATTTGTCACGATGGGTAGAGGCTAAAGCTTTCAAACATATTACCAATAAGGAGATGGGAAAGCTTGTTTATGAGCATATCTGCTGCAAGTTTGGTGTACCCCTAGAGCTACTTTTTGATAGAGGACTAGGATTTAGAGGAGATCTGTTTGATTTCTTATGCAAGAGCTCAATATTTATCTGGAATTGGAAGCAGAGCTACTTTGTGAATATTTAGAACTATCTTCAGGTAGCTTTGGATTCATCATTCTCACTCACATCTTCTAGTGCCATAGGTTGCTTGGTAGTCATATCAAACACCCTCTTTTCACCCTTCCTGTCATACACACAGATTGTGCACTTGCCCCAATCTTGTAGAGTACCAACAGCTCTCAACCAAGGTCGTCCCAAAATGAGAAGAAAAACTCCCAGTTTAGCTGGCATAACATGAAAGTTTACTATGACCTTCACGTTAAAGACTTTAACTTCCAAATTCTTAATCATCTCCAAACACTTCACTTTTGCATGGTTTGCTAGTTGAATCCAAAACCTAGAGCTTTTGCATGTAATGAGACCCAATCTCTCAACACATGACTAGGTGATCACACAAACTTGAGCACCTCCATCAATGTAGGCCTCTCCCGTGCCCACATTTTTGTGCCAAGCATTCCACCACAGGACCAATGTCGGGTGACTCTCCCACATCCAACACTCTTACTTTTCCATGCTTCGGCTCTTTCTCTAGATTCACTAATGACTTCCACTACCTCTTGAGTTTGGGCACCATATTCATCAACTGCCCAAAAGTACAATCTAGTTTCCTCCCAATTAGGTCTTCCTTTAAATTGTAAGCTATTTGGCCTTCTCCCAATGCACTTCAAACCGTCTACGAGGTCTTCTCTTCCTTGAGGCTTCTACATCTTCACCCTCTTTCTCTTTCACTTTCTTTTCACTGGGACTTGGAGCGACATAGCCTTCCCTCTCTCTTTTGCCTACGAGTAGCATATCTGCTTCTTTCTCTTCAACCTGCACAATATCCACATGACCACCAGAGATTGAGGCCTGATTTTCTTGTTAAGTACCTTGATCTCCTTGTATATCCAATGCATAATCATTAGCCCTGTTAGGAATCTGCTGGGAATGTGGAAACATATTACCTCCCATCCTTGTTGGCTTTGAACTATAAGTGTTGATATGACCAAGTTCACCACAATTATAACAGGTAGGGATGAATCTCCGCTGCGGCTCAAAGACAACTTGTCCACGACCCGCATTCACATTAGCAGCCTTCCATTATTTCTCCCTAGCAATAGTGACTACTTCCTCAAAGGTCGTGGGCCTTTTCATCTCAACTTTGAGCTTCAAGTTTTCTTTTAAGTTTTCCACAAAATGGTTCTTCTTTAACATGGATGGAGGGATTTCATTTCCCAAATCTCGGGCCCATTTATCCCATAAACGGGTGAACTGCATGACAAAACCATCAACACTCTGATTGCCCTTTTGAGTGTACCTAAAATTTCATGCCAAACTTCATCTAGTACTTCAATGTATCTGTACTGTGCCACAAAAGATTGCTTCACACGATTGTAGTCCAAAACTACCCCTGGAGTTTGTGCCTGTACCAACTCTTCATGATTGTGTAACCAAACTTTTGCCTCATCCTGTAAACTGTATTGCAGTAGTCGCAAAAATATTGCTTGGTCTAGTATATTTTGCATAAGCAACTAACTTCCAGTTCTCATTAGGAAATTCATGAAACTGTGGAAACTCGTCCGTCATATTTGATTGCTACAAAAACACTTACATGTGACGTGAAAAGCTCAAGGGATGTTGATGGATCACTCTAGTACCTAATCCACCTCACACTAGATAACTCGGTCCCCCCCGTGCTTGGCTTCACAAAACCTCATGACCCTCCAAAGGCTACAATCCAATCGTATGACCGCCTTGAGTGTTGTCCACAATTTGCACATGCATAGGCGGTTGTCCATAAGGACCCACATCCCTTTTACATTCTCTGCCTGCAAAATAGACATATTTCACAAGGATTGGAGCATGGGAGCACTTGCTTCTCTATGGGGGCACCAAAATGATGTTTGCATGCGAACACAAAGAAAAATGAGTGCCTCTATAGCCTTGCACAAATCACACCATTGGAAGGAAAAACTATCACACCGTCAAAAACACCTGTGGTAAATACCTATAGAGATTTATGAAATACCCTTCAAGCATGGAAAACAATCAAAATTAGGAGAAATAAAGGACATAATGACAAAGCTCATCTTGTGGAGATGTCCATAGAGTCTCCATAGGCAAAAAACAGATGAGAAATAAAGAAGTTATGGCCACTCAAACATGGAGGTGTCCTCTCTCTTGCTCAAAAATGAGCTCCTTGGAAGTTGTGCAGGTGTTGTAGCTATTAAAATGGGGTCTTTCTTATCTTTTATCTCCAAGGATTTTCTCTCTCTTCTTAGCCAACAAGGCTCTCTATAAAGGCACCTTTTAATTGGCTCATTTTAGGTCTTTTTTGGTCAAAAAATGAGCAATCGACATGGCCAAGAGGGGACGTTTAGCTACAAATATTAAGAGAGAAAAATTACAAAAGTTATTCTTTAATTGTACGACACAACACCAAAAAAATCATTATCCCCATGCACTAGATTCATAGGACTTTTATGAATGCCGTTAATAAGTTGTTAACCATCTTTTACATATCATCCCTTTCTTAGTGATTTGTATAGGATGCAATAGACTATTAGATATAGGATATGTAGTCAAGAAATTGCAAATGTTACTTTCTTGCTTTGATTATCTGAAGGGTTGAGTGGTACATCCATATGGTGAATCTCTTCATGTCATTTAGATTTGTTATTAATATTGTCTTTTATACCAATATAATATGGTATACCTATTCTTTTACGGGCATAACCCATTGAACAACATAAAATTTCTTCTGCCAATTGCATGAGAGGTCAAAATTTGCAAATGTAAAACATGGCTACAAGCACATTAATTTGATGAGTTATTTAAGGTGAAGTATGGCTTCACTTTTATGTATCTTGCATCAAAGCTTCCAAAGTTTGGAATATGCTATCAAAATACAAACTTTGGGAAACTTTACAACATGCATGCATACCTTCTCACTCATGGTCGATACAAACTAGGTTACCAAGGCATGCATGGTTCGTACGATAGATCTCCACTTCTCAATATACATAGATATGAGCTAGAGTCAAGAACCTCTCCATCTTGAAGCGAGGGTTTACTTTTGAATTTTCTGATAGATTACCACAATTCAACAACAAGTGCTTTGCAGGCCATATACAAAGCAAGGCTTCTAACCCCATACTGAGGTATTGATCATTGCCATGGGAACAAAAGTAGTGAAAACCAGGTTGGGGCATTCGCAATAAGAGAATATAAACTCACACCTTACATTGGGTAATGTTAAAATGTGATGTCTCCATGTCAACAAAAATTGTGACTTGATATATTTACTTGTGATTGTTGTACACGATTATGTATGCACAAGATGCAGCCAATATAGATGATGCTATTGTGGATAACAAGTACGCACGGCCTCACTATCCAACAACTAATTAATTCATGGGATGATATGAGAAGAGACTCAAGAAGGCTACCTATGTTGTTTGAACACCGACAAAAATTTAGCATGACTACCGTTTATTTGGGGTGCTAGACATCTTTCTCTTCTATTCATGGAGGGATAAAATTCTTTCATGATCTAGTTGGAAATACCCTTTGAATGCATGATATAAGAATATTTTCTTAAAGGTGCACTCCCCAAGAAAATGACTAAATGTGGAGGAGATTCCAACTTGATTCTTAGTTACATCGTTGTTTGGTATCTCTAGGAGTGGTATTTTTAGGGATATGACCTAGCTAATACACAATCACTCCATAGGTGTTGAGGTCACGGTTTAATCACATCATAGTTGTACTTTCAAGGAAAGAAGTTTGCAATCTTCCAAGGGTTAGTGGACAAGTCCAACTTCCCAAGTTGATTCTAATCACTCTTAGACATGGTAGGCTATGTTGGTCACTGTTGATAGCTAGTTTGAGCAATTTTCATGTAGATTCTAACAAAGGGGTTTCAATTTCCAAGGCAACACCTAGGGTTACTACCTCGTACTGTTTGATTTTCACTAATCTTTACTTAGTGTTCAACGGGTCAATCGCATCATTGGAAAGAGGATGGGGTCTAGGAGGGCCTCTTTATTTTCCATGAGATTATGGAGGTTATTAACAATTGGACGAATAGATACATGCCATGTGTGCAAGAATGGTGGGTGTGTAAGAGAGGTGTAAGAGTGGTCAAAGGATGCACTTTTCCCCCCAAAAAGAGAAAGAAAAATTTTATGATTTTTTGCATTTCATAACTCCTACATATGATCTCTCATTTGAGTGAAGATTGTAGGTCTAGAATCCACATGCCGAGCTCTTTCCATAGATATGTTACTTGATACACTTTTGATCGCTAGATTTTAAATTTTATTTCGGGGGGAATTTTGAATCAAATAAACTAGCCATTTTACCTGTTTGAATTCAAAAGTTATCCTTTGATTGCTTTCTTAATACTAAAGTTTTGACTCCCTTAAACTACGAAATAAAGAGGCCCTCCTAGACTGCATTCTCTTCCTAATGAATAGCTCTTTTAAGGCTAGCATTTTCTGAGTTTTGACCAAAGTATACCCCCTAATCAAGACACAGAGGATACAAATTGTGGTCATGTTCTACAGATTCCATTGGTAAATGTGCATGTGTCACCCTTCACATAGTATATTTTCTAACACTTATGGCTTATCAAGCATTTGATGTAGCCAAGCAATGGAGTGCTCATACTATCAAGAAAAAGCAATATGCTTTCAAAATACACGTTGTTGGGAAAACAAGGGGCACCTCTATAGAATTTTTTCCCAATAGCGCTCAAGACACAAATTCATCACCACAAGCCGTATAAAAAGAACTCCCACAACACCAGAAATCAAGGTCAAGTTATCCCCTAAGCATTTATAAGTACACACCCACCCAAAAGACCACCTTGGAAACAAGAAAGCACTTGGCTTGGCATGAAATTATAGCTAATTCCAAACAATGGACCTGAGAAAAAGATCTTTCCCATTCACTAGATGATTCTTAAAATATAAAATTCTGAAGCGTATACACACCAGAAAACAAGCAAGCTTTCACAACTTACCCTACACCAAACTGCTGCCATATCTTATACCCTAAACGAAATAGACTGTATCTCCCAAACCACAACTCCAAATGGGATGCTTTCAAGCCTCAATATTTCTCTACATTATTTGCAAGAAAAAAATTTGAAGACCCCTAATCTAAAACCTATGCACCTCTATGTGAAAAATTGGTGCAAACAACAAGCTGCCCTAGTATGACTACATGTAGGAAAGGCTAGTCGAGGGCAAAAAATTGCATCAAAAAGCATGAAGAGAGCACAACGATCAAAATCCTTTAGATATTTGGCTATACTCTCTTATTTTAAACTAGGATTTTTAGTTATATATAAATGAAACTATGAAAAACCCATTAAGGGGAACTTACAACAACCCTTTAGTTAGTGCTTCATATGCGACTTGATTTGTAATGGACAACTTGAAAATTAACAAATATGCTAAGAGATGAGATTCAAAGCACCACACTTACTAATGGAAGAAAAATTCACATCATTTACAAACTTTTTTGACAGAAAAATACAACAAAAAAATCCAATGTCCTCCCAATGAAAGCTCTTTTCTTTTCTAGACCATACAACCTTGTCATTGATTACAAAGAGGTATTGCTTGGGCAATGTATATCTCAAATTGAGATATTGGCACAGATGGTTGAGGTGCCAATACTTGTTCACAAAGATTGCATGCACCACATCATTGTGGAGGCATATTTTTAGGTCAATGGTTTCTCTGGTAACAACAACATTAGATTCTAGTACCTCCCATTTTTTGATTATTAGCTTCTACTTTTGTAGGGAAAGACAATTGGCAAGGAGTCTCAAACCAATTTATCTCTAGATATAAAGTACTTAATATTATCTCCCTTGTAGTTGACCACCTTGGTCTCCCGTCCAACTACAAGGAATTAGCCATTCATTGCACTATCCCTTTTGCAAGTCCACATTGTTAGTGTCCTATGGACACTCTGCAATCAAAAGATATACAGAAACACATAAAGAGACATCAACCATGTTATTGTTTCTTTGTAGGAACCATAGGTGCACTTCATGGTTGCATGCACATCCACCTCTATTCTCCTTTTGGCTGCTTCTATCAATGTGTTGAGTCTATCATAGGCCATTCCACACTCTGCAGGCTTTGTGAGTGAATAAAAGATAGATTATCGTACCCATTTTACCTTGGCATGACATAAGTATGGCTATAAAAGAAAATGTCTTGTGAGGCAAGCTCAAAGGATGGACAACCAACGTAGAGTAATTTTTCAAGTTTCACATGGATAGTTTTAAAAGATCCCTGTGAAGGATCTTCAGTATGAAAATCTATAATTGTTTATCGCAGTTTTTTATCATGTTTTGTAGAGAGAAGGTCCAAAATCAGTTGGAGACGGAAGAGAGAGGAGGCCGGGGGGGGGGGGGGGGGGGGGGGGGGGGGGGGGGGGACCTCTAATATTGTCGCTACTATTACCGCGCTTATTCTCGAAGCACGATTTAGCACCTAAACATTCAAATTTTGGCTTACACATCCCCCCCGCCCCCCCCCCCCCCCCCCCCCCCCCCCCCCCCCCCCCCCCCCGGCTTTTCAAATTTTGGTGTTTCCCTCCTCTTGATAAAAATTAAAGAGCAGTATATGAAATTTTTAAATTTTTAAAAAAGGGATATGAAAACATGGAACAACAATTAGCTATGTAGAATTACACTTGGTTACAACCAAACTAATCACTATCACTTGATTAACATAATTTAGCATGTTTCACAAAATTAGAGAGAGGAACGGGGGGGGGGGGGGAAGATGAATGGATGACACGACCAAAAAATTTCATAACTTAAATTATGCACAATTTTTATGAATCATCTTCCAAAAGACCCCTACAAGAAGCATCATCAAATTCTAAGACCATGGCTCCTAAATCAATAAAGAGAGAAATGGAATTGTTGTTTGTGGATGCGTTGGCTTCATCATCTTTGAATTTTTCATCCTCCATCTCATCATCTTCATCATCATGACAATCATCCTCGCTATAAGACTTGCGGCCGCCGGACTTGATTCATTGACCTCCCTCTCCTCTGTCTCCCCCTCATCCAAAGTAGGAGGTGGAAGAGGGTCGAAGATGGTCTCCACTTCATTATTGGAAAAAATGGTTCTCCCACGAGGTGTTACAAGAATTATGAACCAAAGTTTTGGTTGGTGGATTGATGGGATATAGTTGACCTATAGAAGAGAAGCTCAAAGTGAGTAACATTGGTATAATTAATGTTACAAGCAAATAAGAATAAAAAAGATAGTCACTCACTTTCTCACAAGTACATGGAAAAACTACATTGTCATACCTCCCTATGTGATGCACACTAGAGTCCACCATGTAGAGGCCATTCTCATGTTGTCTAGACACATTTGCAAACCACCTTGCACTCGAAGATGAAGGTATGAAAGGTTCTAGAATTAACCTTTAGTATCCTTTCAATAATTCCACAGTACTTGGCTTCATCACCATCTGTGTCAAAGTTGCCCATGATGCCACATTCCATGGTGGTTCTACGCTCATCAATGTGGCGCGTACAAAATTGATGACCCTTTGACCACATAGAGTTAAAGGAAAGGCCCTAAAAAATAGGAAAATATCTTTTATCAATTGAAAAGATAAAATCAACAAAAAAACTATACAATATGGTTTAGGTATATGAGTACTCTACCTTTGTTATGCAACCTCGTTCATACTCCCATTCTTTGTCGGCGGTGATGTCTTCTCCATGCGCTTTTTGTTCGGTCATTCTCTCATGAATCCACTCCGCCTTCATGAGATCTAGGAAACATGCAAGGTTTCTAGAAGTGGGGGTGACCTCCTACCTCCATGTACTTGTTTCCATGGTTCTCTCTCTTGCAAACGCCTTTCCTTTTCCATTGTCCACAAGTCCACTTACTTGGTTATAACCTTTGCATTAAGAATACAAAAGTTATTGACCACTCGGGATAGATTCATATCCATGTTAAATAAATTTCCCTTTCCACTTGGCAAGTGTGAAATCATCCTTGCATCTTACTCGTCTGACCACATGCAAAGCATTGAAGGATCACTTTGTGCCAAATACTCTGAGATGCAAACAAATGCCTCTTGCACGATCCACCCTTTGGCCATATATGCCTCTGGTTGAGACCGTAGCCACACAAAATATTTGAAAGTCTTTTAAAACCTCTCTAAAAAGAACATCCATCGTGTTTGCACTACTCCACATATAGCGATGTCCTACACTACCTGAACCAAGAGGTGGATTTGACTAAGAACTTGGACCGATCGAGGAAATGCATCCTCAATGGCACACACAGTTTCTGTTGCAAGTGTTTGAGCAGCAGGGATAATATCTATTTTAATTTCCTTGGAGCTCAAAAATCTGTAAGAAATGCACAAGGATACACTAAGTGCTAGTTGAGGTTATTGTGTACATTAAAAAAGTGTAGTTGAGTTGAGTCTTGTGGTGTACCTTACTAGCTCTCCAAGTTTGAAAAAAGCATCCTCGAATTTCTTGTCCCAACATAATCACCGATAGAATGAACTACAATGTAAATTAGGAGAAGGGAAAGTGAGAGAAAGTCATACACACAAACAATAGATAGAATAGAGAGAGGGACATTACCTAAAGCATCTTGTGCCAATCATGGGACTTCAACCCATACAATCTAACACTTCCACCCTTCTTTGCTTTTGTGAAATATCCCTTTAGCAAGCTCATGTATCTTGTTTGTGTGTGAATAGACACAAAGGTCCCCTTTACTTTGTCTATTTTTTATTTGGCTAGCATCCCTGGTGCTTTAAGAAGCACAATCTTCCCATTGGGAGCGCAGTGTGGAGTAGCAGAGGTGGGGAGACGTTTCAAGACCCTCAAAACCTCCCTCGCACCCAAGGACTCCTTCTTGGCAATAATCTGTCCCACAGGGTTTGGGCTACATTCTTGAATATGTGCATGGGATCCAAGAGGTGTTGTATTTTTAAGTCCTTCCAATATGGAAGCCTTAAAAATATGGAATACCTTGACATACCTTTTGGTGGAGAACTCAAAGCCGGATTTCTTTTGTAGTGCTCTTCCCAAATGGTTGCCCAATTTTCTATTGCAAGCTTTAGAGGTGTCTTCCCATTTGTTGGAGCCTTGTGCTTGCTATGATCTTGGGGTAAGAAATGATGGTTGTTTGGATAGATTACCTTGCGCAAGGCATCCGGCAATGTGGACAACCCTGCATACATATCATATCGTTAGGGAGAAGCTTCAAACTAAAGGGAGAGAGGATAAAGAGAGAAGGAGAAGGGAGATACTAGAAATCTCTCCAAGCCCAGGATAGTCATGCATAGTCGACATAAGGATTCCCCTCACAATGGCTTCTCTCCCCCCCTTTGCAAGTGAGACATCTACAACAGGAATGCCTCTCCATAGCTCCTCCAACTCCTTAATGAGGGGCTTGAGGTATACGTCAATATTAGACGCTTTGTACTTCCTTGGCACAAGCAAGGAAAGAAGTATATTTCCCTTCTTAGTTTTCTCCCATGGTGGAATAGTGTAGTTGATGATCACCACAGGCCAAGTGCTCCATGAAGTAGACTTAGTGCCGAAGGGGTTGATACCGTCACTTGCTAACCCAAGCCTCAAGTGTCAAGGCTCCAACCCAAACTCTGGCCATTGAGTTTTTATGTGCCTCCATGCAGGTGAATCTATAGGGACACGCAACATTCCATCATTTGAGCAGTGGTTGGCGTGCCATGCAAGAAGCTCCATGATAGACCTACTTTTAAACATGTGTTCAATGCAATGGATTAATGGAAAATGTCTCATTACCTTGCGGGGTAGGTGCAACCCTCTTACTCGGATCTTGTATCGTGCTTCTTCGCACACGGGACATAAGGTAGCATGTGCATACTCATTGCAGTATAGTATGCGTGGATGCGCTCATACTCCATGCCAAGTGCAATGACATACTATCTAGGTTGTTGATGATTTGTAAGCATGTGGTGATATTTTGGCAACATTTTGCCCATCAAACTACAACAAACATGCGAATTAATACAATTATAAGGAGGCACCATGAAGCAAGAGAGATGTATAAAAAGCCATATTTCAAACTTACCTAAGGAGTGCATCGACATCTGCATTGCTCCAACCAAATTTTGCTTGCAAGTTGAGGACTTCTAACGATTCTCAGAGCATTAATTGAGTATTGTGCACCATCGTAAAGAGGGGTTCGAGCATCGCTAGCAATCTTTCCTCCGTTGCCGCTACCCATCAAGTGCATGGCTTGAAATCCTCCTTTCACACGTCGCGTTCATGAGCCAGTAACTCATCACAAATGTTGAACATGTGCTCATCCTCTACCTCAATGTGTGACTAAGATGCCAGAGGAGGAGCTATCGAAGTAGAGATGGTGGGAGGATCATTATGTCATGCACCCAATTTGTCCAATAGCTCATGGATGTGCCATTGAGCCTTGCACATCAGCTCACCACCACCGAACAAAGACCAATGGGGCACCTCTTCAAGTGATCGAGGGGTGAGTGGTGCTCTCATCTCTCCAAGCGATTTTTTGAGGATGCCAAAGCCCTTTGTTCTCCATGTGCTCCAATGCAATACGCCTCAAGCAAGGGATGGACCTTTTGCACTTGGCACAAGGACAAGGGAGTTTTTCCTTGAGCCACCAAATGCGTTCAGGGCCGTTTAGGGGGCCACAATCATCCCAGTTGTTTGACATTTTGTACACACATAAAATAGAGAGGATATTTAATTCAAGAATTATATCTAGTCATATGTGTCTAGAAAAATAAACAATTAATTAGGGAAAATAGTCTCCATGACATATTTAAGACATGTTTAGGAATTTTGGAAATTATTCAAGTCCCAATTTTTAAAATGAGACTTAAAATTAAAGTAATTTGTTTAAGTTTGACCTCATGATTGTTTGTGGGAACCCTTTGTGCCATATAGAAGTGAGGCACTAGCTCATGAACAGGGGGTTCAAACTCAAGTTCGCATCTCACTTTTATTGTTGTGTGGGATATTAAGAAGAAGATTGAAGCTAACTTTAAGCCTCACATGCCACACTTAAAGTAGCAAGTGGACATCCTCAAACTTAGCTCAAGGCACTAACACATGGATGTGAGGCTCAAACATAAGTTGAGGTTTTACTTGTTGTTTCTATGTAGGATACTAAGATGAGGGTTGAGGCTAAGTGCCTCACATTCCTTACCTAAACTAGCAAGTGGGTATGATGCTCAAACTTAGCTCGAGGAACACATGCTAGTTATTATTAGTGCCATTCGAAAATGAAGCACTAGCACATGTCTCACATTCAAGTTTTCTCCTCACTTGTTGGTGGTGCTACTTAGTATGCCTCACACACCCTCATGAACTAGAAAATGAGCATGAGGCTTGCACAAATTTCTAGGTGCACATGCAAGTCTTCCTTGGTGCCATATAGGAATAAGACATTGTCACATGGATGGGAGGCTCAAACTTATGTTCAATCCTTACTTGTTGGTCCTACTTAGGACACTAAATTGAATATAGCCTGACATAAGCTTTAGCCACACTTGCCTCACACATGCAATTCCTTATTAGTGAATAGGGCCTTACATCATAAACTTAACCTTATCACATAGAAATAGCCTCAACACAAAGCCATATTGTTGTGTTTGTGTATATACAATGACAATTCTAGAAGCATGGGTTAAAATTGTTGATATGGAAGATTTACCTTTTTATGAATAGCACTTTCACCAGAGATTGTGCTAATTAAAAAAGTTTAATTCCAACAAAATCAAGACAGTTTCAAAAAATGATACTAGAGTCAAAATCATCATCAAGGATTATAGTGTTAAGAAACACTTGGATCACAAATAAGCAACAAAAATGGACTTTTTTCACAAGCGCTCACTAAAGAATTTTTCATATTGAGGGCATCTCGAAGGAGGATGACGTTCAAAAACACCTAGATAACAAATTAATACAAAGAGATATCAATAATTACTCTTATTTATTTAGGAAATTCATATTTACAACAAGTGATAAATGTGATCTTGGCACCGATATCAAGGGGCTAACCCTATACATTGGTATCCTTAAATATTGTGCTTCCTCTTGTATGGACTCTATTTATCTATTGCAAGCGGCTTCATTTACTACGATATTGCAAGTATATCCTTTCTTGTATTTTCAAATATCCATCCAAATAGCCATGTAACTATTTTTCCCTTCATAAAGTAAAAGGTTTATCCCCCCCACTTATATATGCATATATCCATCGGCCAAATAGCCATCTAATTATTATTATCCTCAGAATGTGAATTTACTATTTTTCTCACAAAGTTTTCTAGCTCTTCCCTTGATTGATTACATAATTTTTCAAAAATCAAGTATGCCCATGCATATTCTTTATCATGCGAGGGTGGAAGGCATCTCTTTATTCACAAAGATAGGAACTCTCTCTTATGGAGAGGATCAGCATGCTTGCTATTTCAAGTGAATAATGTGTAAATGTAGGCTACTTCCACGATAATATTTTCACAAGTATGGTACCTTTGATTACGTCAAATATCTTAAACAAAAATTGAGAAAAATAAAAGAATCATTATCAAGAATAATCAAATGCAAGAGAGATAAGGATCCCAAATACAAAAAAAACCACTATTTGTCACGCCCCAAATTGGGGAGGGCATCTCTTTAATAGAAAAGGTAGGAATTATCTCTTATGAAGCGCATAAGCATGCTTGACTTTTAAACTAAATACCACAATATGAAGGATATTTCCATGAGACATTTTCATGCAAGATGGTACCGTTTATCTTTAGTAGGTTTAAGATGAGCACAAATGCTAGAATTGTCTCTTGATGATGAGCACAAGCATGTTGGATTTTGGGAGAGAATAATATGTATTATAGGATCTTATTTCATGAAATAGTTTCATGAGGCGGTCATTGTTTGTTTGTACTTAATATATCATATGGTTTTGACGATGTGGCACTTGAATGCATCTACATCTGCTTAAAAAATTATCAATTAACCTTATCTTGTTTGTTATTTAATTAAATGGCTTACCTTCACAAGATTAGCATCTATTTATAATATAGGATCAGTTTTTAGGAAAAATCCCAAACATCACATGACAAGAAACTCGATGATTTCATTTAAATATGTGCCATAATCTTGGAATGCTATACTAATGCAATTATCAAGTCCTTTTCATGAAATTGTACCAAGTAGAATCACTGAATTTCTTCTCTCTATTTAAACTAAAGCCTATAAATAAAATGCCAATTGGACTTATTCTCCTCCTACTATGAAATTGTACCAAGTAGAATCATTGAATTTCTTCTCTCTATTTAAACTAGAGCCTATAAATAAAATGCCACTTGGACTTATTCTCCTCCTATTATTAAACAAAAAATCCCCAATATTCTCATCCTATTATTAAAATAAAATACCAATTGTACTTAGTCTTGTCCTATTAATAAACTAAGAATCCAAAATATTATCTTTTTTCATTCTTCCAAACTAATATAGCTTTGTTTTTAAGATAATACAAGCTACAAGTTTTTAGATATGGGCCTATCCTTCTCATGACAATAATAGATACCTAACAAGGTTGTTGAAGGATAAGCACTAGAGAAGCTCTCACAATTGGCTTTACTATGTTGAACCTGCAGAAGATCTTGTGTTTAAGACAAAGCTTCATGGTATTATAGATGTCTACACAATTGAAAATCTCTTCCAATATATCCAAGTGTATAAACCTCATGAGGCTCACTGTAGATCTTGGGGACTAGAGACACATGCAAAACTCTTTTCTAGCTGATCAACCTCCATGAGTCTCTAGCTCTGAGACTTGACCCGTGAGTCTCTAGGTCACAATCCTCACAGAAGCTCAAGCCTAGAGAGATAGAATCTTTTGAAGATGGTTTTTAGCTACTATAAGAGTCCTACCAAAGTTCTCATGAGGTTCAAAAAAATAAGCAGGGCCCAATGAGCTACAGACTCATGAAGATTGCTTTCAACTAGAAGGAGTTTTGCAAGAGTCTCTAGCTAATGAGTCTTGATCTAAAGCTTGATCCATAGAAAAGTAGATACTTTTGAGTATAGATTCATGCTAGAAAGAGTCCTATTAGAGTGCTCATGAGACTTGAATATTGAGTCTCTAGCTCATGAGGTTCACTTGAGCCTCATAAGCTAGAGACTTCCAAAACTTTCTTTCAACTAGAAAGAGTTTAGAAAGAATCTTCAGCTCATGAGGCTCTTGCACTTAGTGTGATAGACACTCTTGTAGATAGTTTCTAGCTCTAAAGAGTCCCTCTAGAGTGTTCATGAGGATAATGGAGTATTTAGGTCACAAGGTTTAAGAGACTCGTGAGCTAGAGACTTTTGAAGATGGATTTTGACTTGAAATATTTTTAAAAAGTCTCTAGATTAGGAGGCTCTCAATTTTAGTATGATTGATATTTTTGCACTTGGTTCATAGCTAGAAAGAGTCCTAGTAAAGTGCTCATTAGGCTTTAAAATTGAGTCTCCAGGTCCTAAGGCTATTGTTTTATTACGATTGACACTTTTTCACGTGGTTCATAGCTACAAAGTCGAGTCCTACTAAATTGCTCATTAGGCTTTAAAATTGAGTCTCCAAGTCGTGAGGCTCAAAATTAAGTTCAAGCATCATGAACTAGAGATTCAGGAGCATGATCAAATAGAAAAAGTGTTGCAAGGATCTTTAGCCTTAGGTTTGAGCCTCATGAGATAGGACTCCTATGGATGGATTCTGGCTTGGAAGAGTCCTACTACAATGGTCATGATGCTTAGAAACTCACTCTTTAGATCAAATATAACATAAGCTTGCACCTCATGAGGTAAAAAATCACTTCAAGCCCTGTGAGATATAGACTCTTGCACATGGTTTCTAGTTGGAAAGAGCTCTACTACAATGTTCATGAGGCTTGAAAATTGAGTGTTTAGGTTATGAGGCTCAAACTTAAGTTTGAGCCTAAAAGATCAACTAGAAAGATTTTTCAAGAGTCTTTGTTTCAAGCTCACATGTTTGAGCTAAAGTCTCATTAGCGTGGACTTTTCAAATGATTTATAGCTAGAAAGAGTCCTTCTAGAATCTCTAGCTACTAATGAGGCTTGAAAATCAAGTCTCTAGGTAATGAGACTCAAGATTAAGTTCGAGCCTCATGAACTAGAGACTCTAAGAGAAGACATTGTAGCCTAAATGGCTTCATGTTTATGAGCTAGAGGCACTTAGCTTATGACACTTCAATATTTTGATGTTCTAGCTTATGAGGCTCAAGCTTAAGTTTGAGCTTCATGAGCCAAAGACTGTAGGAACAGATATTGTAGCTTATGAGACTTCAAGCTTGAGAGTTTTTCAAGAGTCTTTGTCTCAAGAGGCTCTCAGGATTAAGCTCAAGCCTCATGAGTTAGAGACTTTTACAAATGGTTTCTAGCTAGAAAAATTCTTTGTAGGATCTCTAGCTTATGAGACATGTAAATTGATTCTCCAAGTCATGAGGCTCAAATTTAAGCTTAGAGCACAAATTTTAGCTTTTGACATAGATACTTAATCTAGCATACAAGGCTTCAAGCTTATGAGCTCAGGATGTCTAGCTTATGAGGCTTGAGCCTCATGATCCAGAGACTCTAGGAGCAAATAATGTAGCTTATGAGGTTTCAACCTTATGAGTTTTTCAAAAGTTTTTGTCTCAATAGCCTCTCAAGCTTATGCTCAAGCCTAATGAGGTAAAGAATCTTGAAAATTCTTTGTATCTAGAAAGAATCCTCCTAGAATATATATGTGGCTCATGAGTCTTGAAAATTGACTCTCTAGGTAATGAGGCTCGAACTTAAGTTCGAGCCTCATAAGCCAAAGACTCTAGGAGTAGAGAATGTATTTTATGGGACTTCAAGATTAAAAGCTTTTCAAGATTTGTAGGCTCTCAAGCTTTAGATTGACCCTCATTAACTAGAGAATTTTGCAAATGATTCTAGCTAAAAAGAATCCTCATGACCTAGGAACTCAATTTTCTATAAAAAAAATGTTTTTAATTGTGAAAGAGACCCTTTTTCTCATTCAAAAATATTTCTAGGTGTGAGAGAGGCATTTTTATTCACTCAAGATGACCATGGTTGCTCTTTTTTTCCTCAATGGGAACAAAAAAACTCTAAAACCTTGAATGCGTGGAGCTTATTTGCACCTTGGGATGAGAAAACATAAAAAGTCTAATCATGTCTAGCTTGTAAGGCTTGGAAATTGAGTATCTAGGTCATAGAGGCTCGAACTGAAGTTTGAGCCTCCTGAGCTAGATGTTCAAAGAAAAGATTTTTCCTTATGAGGCTTTAAGCTTGTGAGTTTTTCAACAGTCTTTGTCTAGAACTTGTAGTAATCTGTAGCTCTTTGGGTTGAAAATTGAGTCTCTAGGTCATAGAGGCTCAAACACAAGCTCGAGCCTCATGTGGTAGATGTGAGATTGTCACTTATAAGACTTTTAGCTTGTGAGTTTTTCAACAGTGTTCTTCTGAAATGTGTAGTGATCTCTAGCTCATAAGGTTTGAAAATTGAGTCTCTATGTCATAGAGGCTCGAAATTAAGTTCGAGCCTCATGAGGTAGATGTGAGATTATCACTTATAAGGCTTTAATCTGAGTTTTTCAACAATCATGTTCTTCTAAAACTTGTAGTGACCTCTAGCTCATAAGTCTTGAAAATTGAGTCTCTAGGCCATAGAGGCTCATACTTAAGTTCAAGCCTTGTGAGCTAGATATTAGGACAAGAGATTATCATTTTGAGGAGTCTTTGTCTCAAGAGGATCACAATCTTAAGCTCAAGCCTCATGAGCTATAGATATTTGCAAATGCTTTCTAGCTAGAAAGAAGCTTGCTACAATGTCTAGCTCACATGAGGCTTGAAATTTGAGTCTCTAGGCTACTAGGTTCAAACTTAAGTTCGAGCCTTGTAAGCTAAAGACTCTAGGATCAAAGGCTGTAAATTTTGAGGTTTCAAGCCTCTCATAACATTGAGGGACACGCTGTGAGAGAGAGAGAGAGAGAGAGAGAGAGAGAGAGAGAGAGAGATGTGGAATCTTGCAACAAGGCATTTATATAAAATTTAGCAACAAATTAGTTCCTGGTCACGTCATGCTTTGGTGCACCTTCAATTAAGCATGATATATGACTAGGAACTCTCTTATTACACTTGTTCGAAAAACCTAGCCAAGCTTAGCTAAGAGCAAAGCTAGCGCTAATACCTTTGCAGGACATGGTAATTTTGAATGACAATTGCAAGGGAGGTGTTGGTCCTCCACACCACACATATCACTTGTGGGTAGGAGCACAATCTGCACAAGGTATAGATACACTCACACAAGAGATGGTGCAAGGCTCCTTGCAAGGCGAGGCTCACAAACAACTAGAACGTTACAAAGATACTTACGAAGTAGGCACCGACAACAGCCCAGGTTCTGCATGGGAGAAGAAGCGAGTTGCATTCATGATTTTACTTCATTTCGCATTTCATGATAGAGGAGGCAAGGCGATCTTCGGCTCCTGTTGTAGTTCGTGATAGAGGCAAGACGCCCTTCAGCTCCAGCTGCTGCAGTTCATGACAGGAGTCAGACGACCTCGATTCTTGTTGTAGTTCATGAGAGTTCATGATAGAGGCAAAGTGTACTTTGACTCCTACTACAGTTCATGATATACCAAGCAGCTCCTGCTATAGTTTGTGACAGAGCAAGTGGCTCCTGCTACAGTTGATCATGACAGAGACAAGGCGGCCTTCGTTCCTACCACCACAACTTATGGCAAGAGCGACATTCAGCGAAAAACTACGAGCTCAAGGCATAGCAAACGAGGTGCCCTAGCAAACAAGGCTTGAGCTGAAACCACTGAAACGTTGTCAAGCTTTGGCAATCAACGCATCTTCTGTTGTCTTCTAGGTCATTAGTGGCCGTCAATTTTGTCTTCTTGTCGTTAGCCGCCGTCAATTTTGAAATTTAGAACTAATGTCGTTTTGTAGTTTGTTGACATAGCAAATTCAAATTTGACGGACGTCTGTTACATTTTAAAACTGACGTTGTTGCTAATGCTAGGTTCAAACGAGATCGGCCATAGCTTTCCCTCACGTAACCTGCCACCATGCCCTATGTTCACAAGATGGAGAAGCAAATCATTAAGCTAATTTAATGCTCATGCTGGCAACCCATTGGAATTGGAGGAGTTATTGAGGCTTTACCTTGTAGTGTCATCGACTCATCATCCGTGTTCAACTGCTGCAGTTCCACGAATCAAGTTGCAAAAAGCTCGGAAATGCATCTTTATTGAGGGGAGGGGTGTCGCCTAGCTCTTGATGGGTCCAAAAACGTAGGCCTTGTTTTTTGCCTAATGAATGTATGTAAAAGATCTTCCACTATCTCATCTAAACTTGGCCTCAATTTGACGAGGTTGCTAACCTTGATGGAATTAGTTCATAAATAACCTGAATACTTGGGAGGCTCGAACTAGAGCTCGAGCCTTGCAAGCTCTAGGTGGTACTCAAGGCTTGAACTAGAGCTCAAGCCTTGTAGACTCGAGGTGGTTCTTGATGGCTTGAACTATAACTTGATCTTTGTTATGTTTGAGAACTGATCAAAAAAACTTTTAGCTCAACATGAATTTTAGTTTTTTTAGGGTTTGCTAGAGTAAGAATTATCAATGCCCTGCAGCATGCAAGGCCAGGGAGCGGTGAGACTTAAAGCTAGTGCTACATAAAGTCAAGGTTCGAATCTTTCTTGTTGAAGAAGTTAGATAGGGGCGGCCTCTAGAGGGAAGTGGTCATAGGGGTGAGCAATCAAGTGGTTCCACACTCTCTGTCTTCTTTCTTACTTTGTTCGCTCCTCGTTTTCTGGAACAAGTGGAAACCACTTCTCCTTGCTTTACAAAGAGCATCAACTCCAGCTATTTTCAGTGTTGATTCATTCCTAGGGAGACAATTGCTAACGATGGAATGATGATTGGTTCTGTTTTGGCAGCCCCTGGTGAGGTGTATGGTGCTTGGGCCACCTTTGACGTCATGATCCACTCATCGGCGGATGTGGTGAGCATTGTGGTTGGCATCGGCTCTGCTAGCAGCATGCTGCTAAAGGGTGGCAGCCTTTGGCAACATGGTGGCTCTATGTAGGTCCGTCCTAAACATGCTTTGAGGTTCCATGGTGTGGTGTCCACTCATGTGACTTTTTTTGTGTCTTGCTTGCTCTTATTTCAATTACTATTGCGAGGTGATGGAGGCGCGCTCTAGAATCTGCACTGCTCTAGATTTTTCTCTTCTCTCAATATTATGTTTGGTACTATTGGTATCTATTGTATCCATTGGTGTTTTCATCTTGAAATTTCCCCTGTGTCGGGGTGGTAGTACGATGGAGTCGGTGGCATCCTCTTGGTGATGTTTGGTCTTGTTTTGTATTTGCTGGTTTTGTTTGGTATTTGATATGTCACTGTTGGTTGTAACTAGAGACCGTGGCTTGTTGTGAGTGTTACCATATACATGTGGTAGTGATGTGTGTGAACACACTAGGACCGCCGGGGCATTTTTTCCCTCTTTAGGAGGTTTTTTCCCCGTGCATTGTATATACGCCCATCACTCTAGGGCTATCTATCTTTCCATTGCACACTAAGTAACACACTCTCTATTGTGTGCCTTGAGCTTCCTTCGTCTTCTCCAAGCTGTGTGTGTTTCTCTGCAACCCTAATTCCAACAATTGGTATCAGAGCAGGTCACGTCCTCCCGGGCTTAGTCGCCAGCTGCTCCAGCACACGCCTGCTCACTTTCTCCGATTTCAGTGAGCTTTGGCAAGCGTTCGCAGGTCGACAAATATTTTGGGTGAGCTCGAAGAGCTCGGTCTGCTTAGAATTTTGATTTGGGCTCATTTCGGCCTCCGTTTCCACTACGGGCAGTACTGCACAGGCTATTTCGTCATTTTGTGCAGATTTTCTGTCAGTGCCGTTTTCTGCATAACAGGTGCCTTATAGTCTTCTACGGTTTGTGCTATATAGCACAAGTTGTTCCCGCTCCATTTCACCTATTTTCGGGCAGTTTTCACATCAGGTGCAGCATTTACCATGGCTGACAACAACAACACAGATGTGTTCAAGATGTTTGCTGCTGAGGACAGGTTGGATGGGGACAACTACCCTATGTGGGCTTATATGATGCAACACGTTCTTGTGTCAAAAGGTGTCTGGAACATTGTGCAGGGCATTGATGTACGTCCTGGTTCTGAAGATGTAGGCGATGTTGAGGATGTTGCAGGTCTTGCTGCAAGGATTGCAGCTGTTAGAGTTGTTTTGCCTACAGCAGAACAAGCTCGTTGGGATGTTAAGGATGCACAGGCTCATGCATTGATTGCGTTGTCTGTGAAGCGCACCATTATTCCTCACATCCGTTCAGCAAAATCTGCAAAACAGGCTTGGGATATTCTAGCAGGTCTTTATGCAAGCCGCAATGAGGCTAAAATTGCTTTGCTGCGTAAAGAGCTAGAGTCGAAGATTATGCATGAGGAAGATGATATGGACACTTTCCTTGCTAGTGTCAAGGATATCAATGAGCAACTCATTTCTGCAGGTGAAGTCATTTCGGACAGTTCCCTTGTGCAGACTGTTCTTGATGCCTTACCAGATTCCTACCAGACTTTTGCTAGTAATTGGAGACTGATGACCCAAGGAAATCCTGAAGTTGTCAAGTTTGATGCATTATGCACATTGCTGTTGCAAGAGTCACTTTCTAGAAAAAACAGGACTAGGCAGCGTGCAGTTGAACAGGCTTTTATTGCTTCTCAAAGAAAGGGTGGTAATAGTAATGCAACCACTTCTTATGGTTCTGTTGCGAGTGGCAAAAATTCTGTTCCTAATGCTTCTGCTGGTAGCACTTCGTCTGGCAATTCTGGTGATAAGGGCAAAAAGAAGATGCGTTGCCATTATTGTAAAGCCAATGATCACTTGATCAAGTCGTGTCCCAAGTTGAAGGCCAAAGAGGCTAAGAAGAAAGAGGGTGGTTCCACTGCAAATGCTGGATCCACTACAAATGCAGCCATTGTTGAGTCTTCTGTGAAAGGAGATTGTGATGCTGATGTTGATGCAGAATGGGCTTTTAGCGCAGAGTGCACTTACAATCCTGCTGTCCATGATGCATGCTTGTCAGTTGCTGCAGATTCACATGTGTGGTATTTCGACAGTGGTGCTACAAAGCACATTACCTCACATCGTGAATTGTTTACCTCTCTCGAGTCTGTCCCTCATGGGAATTCAGTCACTTGTGCCAACAACGCCTCTTATCCAGTTCAGGGAGTTGGAAAGATTGTGCTCACTGCTGCTAATGGCAGTTCCTTCACACTTGTTGATGCACTTTATGTACCTGGGATCAAGAAGAATCTCTTGTCTGTATCCGCACTTGCTAGACTTGGACTTGTAGTCAAATTTGTGGATGACAGATGTACAGTTCATGATCTCAGTTTTGGTGATGAAATTGTTGCATCTGGGCTTTTGTGCCGTGGGCTGTATAAGCTCACTTTGTATGACAAGTGTGGACAAAATTTTGCAAATGCTGTTGCAGATTCAAGGGCTATTTCAGATGCAAAACTTTGGCATGCACGTTTTGGTCATCTGAATTTTGCCAGTTTGCTGCGTTTCCAGAAATCTGATATGGTTGCTTCTTTGCCGCCTCTTGAAGCACCTATCAAACATGTTTGTGAAGGCTGTATTCTGGGTAAAATGCAGCGTTCTAAGTTTCCAAAGGATGGTTCAGTTAGGGCCACATGCAGGTTGCAGCTTGTGCATAGTGACGTTTGTGGGCCCATGCAAACTCCGTCCTTGGGCAATTACCTGTACTTCGTGACTTTCATTGATGATTACTCCAGGCATGCGTGGGTATTTCCGCTTAAAGCGAAGTCCGAAGTTTTTATGTGCTTCAAACAATTTTTGGCTATGGCTGAAAATGTCTCAAAATGTACTATGGGCACCCTCCGTTCCGATCGAGGGGGGGAGTATATGTCTCATGAATTTAATGCATTTCTGGCTAGTCGTGGGATAAAACACCAATGTACAGTGCCTTATACACCTCAGCAAAATGGTGTTGCTGAGAGGAAAAACAGGTCACTAACGGAAATGGCACGATGTATGGTCAAAAGTCAAGCTTTGCCGCATTCTTTTTGGCTTGAGGCCATCATGTGTGCCACTTATGTACTTAACAGGTGTCCTACGAAAGCTTTGCAGTCTATTACTCCATATGAAGCATGGCATGATAGAAAACCTTCTATTGAGCACATGCGTGTTTTTGGCTGTTTGGCATATGCTTTGGTGCCACAAGTGCAGCGCAGAAAATTGGATGATAAGGCTGTCAAATGTATTTTTGTTGGTTATAGTGCTGAAAGCAAAGGTTACAGGTTGTATCATCCGCAAACAAAACGTATTTTGGTTTCACGGGATGTAGTGTTTGTGGAAGATTCTGTTCAACCCTTGCTGTCATGTACTAGAGACAGTAATGTAAGCTCACAGGACATTTATGACACTTTGTTGCCTCTTTTCAGTGGTGGAAATACGAATGTAAGTTCCAATGAGGCAAATGTACAGCCTATGGGGGTTTCTGAAAATGTTTTAGAACAGCCTATTATTGATGCAGATGTACATGATGTACTTGATGAGGAAAGGGCTGAAAATGAGCAGGCTAGAGGTATGCCAAAATGGCTGGTGCACACTTTGCGTGACAGTAAATTGGATGCACCTTTATCTAGTCGTACTCGTTCAGGCTCTCGCCATGCATCTTATGCATCAGATTGTTATGCTTTGGCTGTGTCTAGTTTACATGATGTTGAGGAGCCTCTGTCTTTTGATGAAGCACAGAATTCAGAAAATTGGATTGCTGCCATGAAATCAGAATATGATGCACTTATAGAGAATGACACATGGACTTTATGTGATTTGCCTCCTGGCAAAAAGGCCATTGGTACGAAGTGGGTTTACAAGTTGAAACGCAAGCCGGATGGTGAGATCGATCGCCATAAGGCTCGACTTGTTGCAAAGGGTTATGCACAACAAAAAGGCATAGATTATGAAGAGACTTTTGCTCCCACTTGTCGTATGACTACTGTGCGTTTTCTATGTGCATTGGCAGCTCATTTTGGTTGGGATGTACATCAATCAGACATTGTTACTGCTTTCTTGAATGGTGACATATTTGAGGAAGTTTATGTAACGCAGCCTCGCGGTTTTGTCATAAAAGGACAAGAGGACAAAGTGTGCAAATGTAAGAAGGCTTTGTATGGGTTGAAGCAATCTCCTCGTGCTTGGTATGAGAAAGCTGACACTCATTTGGTTAAACGAGGCTTTCGTAACAGTCCAACAGAAAGCACATTGTATGTAAAGCGTGAGGATGATGTATTTCTCATTGTGGTTCTTTATGTTGATGATTTGCTGATCACTGGACCAAATGAGAGACATATTGCTGAATTTAAGGCTGATTTGAATGCTACTTTCAAGATGAAAGATTTGGGGCTGTTGCATTATTACTTGGGTATACAGTTTAAGCAGTGTGATGGTGGTATTGCCTTGTGTCAGAAAAGTTACATAGAGACATTGCTATGTAAGTTTGGACTTGAGGATTGCAAACCTATTGCCACTCCCATGGAAACAGGTTTGAAGTTGAGTCTACATGATGCTAGCGATCCTGCTGATGTCACTCTTTACCAAACTGCTGTTGGCTGCCTCATTTATGTATGCAACACGAGGCCAGATATTCAGTTTGCAGTCTCGCAGGTCAGCAGATTTATGCATAGCCCAGGGTCTAAGCATTGGCAGGTTGTCAAGAGGATTTTCCGCTACCTTAGTGGCACTTTACATCTTGGCTTGTTTTATCCCAAGGGGGGATCATTGCCGCCAGACTTACATGCTTTTTCGGACTCAGATTGGGCTGGTTGTTTTGACACGCGAGTGTCCACAAGTGGTTTTTGTTTCATGCTTGGCAGTTCATGTATATCATGGTTGAGCAAGAAGCAACCTACTGTGGCCACTTCGAGTTGTGAGGCTGAGTACAGGGCAGTCTTCACAGCTACGGTTGAGTGTGTATGGCTCAGACGCCTTATGGCTGACTTGGGTGTTGGACAGGACACTGCCAACACTATCTACACTGACAGTCAGAGCGCATTGGCAGTTGCGAGGAACCTAGTTTTTCATGCTCGCACAAAGCACATTGAGGTGCATTACCACTATGTCAGGGAGAGGCTCTCAGCAGGAGAGATCAGCTTGGCTTATGTGCCAACACAGGACAACCTTGCAGATCTTTTCACAAAGGCATTGTCTCGTGAGAAGCTTGAAGCTTTCCGCAAAGCTTTGGGCTTACTCCCCTTTGTGGACTGATCCTGTCCTCAGGGCATGGCACTTCCCTTTACTCATGTGCCAGCTCTCGTTCACCGCATCACTCCAGGGGGGATTTGTTACCATATACATGTGGTAGTGATGTGTGTGAACACACTAGGACCGCCGGGCATTTTTTCCCTCTTTAGGAGGTTTTTTCCCCCGTGCATTGTATATACGCCCATCACTCTAGGGCTATCTATCTTTCCATTGCACACTAAGTAACACACTCTCTATTGTGTGCCTTGAGCTTCCTTCGTCTTCTCCAAGCTGTGTGTGTTTCTCTGCAACCCTAATTCCAACAGTGAGCACGGTATTGATGTAAACTTTTTGGTTTTAATTTACTTATTTACATTTTGTGGATTTTTACAAAAATAAAAAAGAGTTGTTTCTTTTGTGGTTGTAAATAAATTCTTATGTTCTAGTTATTTATCACTTAGATGGTCTATATTGCTAATTCTCGTCATACATACTAGTCCATGACCTAAAAAAACCTCATGAGCTTCTATGAAGAGGCCCCCACATACCTAACAAGGTGTTATCGGGGTAGGGGATTTCCATTTTGATGGGAGAGGGCCTACTATCTCTAATTTCAATTGTGAGTGTCTTTTGAAGCCTCAAACTCTATTATAAGAATCTACATGTTCCTAGTACACTAAACTAGACATGACTTGCTGCCATAATCTTCATAAAAAATACCAAAAAAGTTTCTTAGACCAACATCAACTTTGATTCATTCCATTTTAAGGTGTGAGAGAATTAAGTAGGTGCTAATGGGGTACATAGTGTCGGAGTTGATGGGGGATCAATTGCCAATATGTAACCTCTCCTAAAAACCTCCTAATATAGAAAAGGGTGAGAGAAAGTATGCTCTTTCCTACATATAAGTGTCTGCAACCTCTTGTCAATTTGTACATGCAACTTACTTTTTGTTTTTGGGTTGTTTATTGTTGTAGTGAGTGTTCTAGCTAACTCAAGTTTCAGCTTTCAACTTGAGTAAAATCAAGTTTTGGCATTCGTGCTAGTAGAAAAATCATTATTTGGACCCTCAAAATAATAAAAAAATCCCTATTCTTTCATTGTGCGACATAAAATAGAAATGCTTTCTCTATCACGAACTACCACATTCCAAAATTGAGCTTTGTAAGACAACTAATTCTGGCTTCAAAAGAAGTGGCATTGAACATGGTAGCCCCCACCAATTAAGCTAGGCCGCCCTCAAAGTTTCTTCAAGTTCTACTTCTACTTCTATAGGAAGGCAAAGCTAGGTTCTCTTTACAAGTTAAGCATCGAGGCGTCCCAAGTTCTTTGTATAAATTTGATCCCAATTTAAACATAAAATTTTAGTCAAGTTAACTGAACAACTCTTGCAACCCTACCACAATTCAACTTCCATTGAGTCAACTTAGTAGAACTTGACAACCAAAATCGTTGACAAGAAAACAACATCTGCTCTAGAAATTGAAACTAATGGTTTGACACACAATT
>NW_028221430.1:185485-226134 GCF_014529385.1 Adiantum capillus-veneris | reverse complement strand
GGTTACTGTTTGCTGTTGCAAAGCCCCAATCAGAGCACCAGGATGCATGCAAGGAGCAGGTTTGGGCACAGATTCCTTGTCTTGTGACTGAGGAGATGCGTCAGAGGCTTGAGCTACCACTTCAGCTTGAGGAGCTGCACATGGCGCTTAGGGCCCTCCCCCGTGGTAGTTGTCCAGGTGAGGATGGGCTGTCAGTTGCTTCTGAGCCTGAGGATATGCGTGTAGTTGCTACTGACTTTTATCGTGAGTTACTGTCTGCAGAGCCCCAATCAGAGCGCCAGGATGCATGCAGGGAGCAGGTATGGGCACAGATGCCTTGTCTTGTGACTGAGGAGATACGTCAGAGGCTTGAGATACCACTTCAGCTCGAGGAGCTGCACATGGCCCTTAGGGCCCTCCCCCGTGGTAGTTGTCCAGGTGAGGATGGGCTGACTCCCAGATTTTTCTTGGAGTAGTGAGACCTGCTTGGCCCATATCTCTGTAGTGATTTTTAGTACATTTTGCACACAGGAGTGATGCCTAACAGCACGAGTGAGGGACTGATATACCTCATTCCCAAGGAGGGTGGCTCCTTGGATGAGATTTGACAGTGGTTCCCCATCACCATCCTCAACTTAGCCTACAAATTTTTTGCCAAGGCTCTGAGTTTGAGGATTCAACCACTTCTAGAGAGCCTTACATGGGAATCAAAGAGGTTTTATCAAGGAACGCAGTATCCTTGACAACATCTTTACTTTTTGGGAGGCTTCTGCCGTGGCACGGCTCTGTGGTGAGGACCTAGTGATTCTTCTTCTCAATTTTGAGAAGGCATACGACAGAGTTGACTTGGACTTTCTAGAGGAACTCTACGCAGGATGGGCGTCTCAGATGCTTGGATCCGAGGGGTGTCAGCTTTGTACAAACAGGCTCACAGTTAGGTACTTTTGGCAGGAGGTAGAGGTGATTGCTTCATGCTCACACGTTTGGTCAAACAGGGATGTCCTCTTGCCCCCTTCCTCTTATTGTTCTGTGGAGAGGTGATGAGCAGGTTTTTGGTGTCGCAGCAGGTTGGTCTACGGGGCTTAGCACTCTCTATTCGGGGAGATGAGCTTCTGGACGCTGAGTTTGCCGACGACTGAGCCTTGTACTTAGATGGCTAGGAGGCCAACCTTCATAGGTGTGAGCAGGCTCTGGAGACCTTCTGATGTGCATCGGGCGCATTGATCAATTGGAGAAAGACAATGGATTTCTCGGTTGGCAGTGCTCGTGTACCCGATTGGATGCCAGGAGAGGGTTTTAGGTGGATCCCCCCAGGGACTGCACTTCAGTACTTGGGGTGTCAGGTTGGTTTGGACTTGTCTCTCGAGCAATAGATTGCTCCCCTTGTCCTGTCTATCAAGAGAAAGTTGCTACATTGGAGCTCAACACGACTTTCTTTGGCTGGCAGAGTAGTAGTGGCCAACCAAGTGTTGTTGGCGACTATGTGGTACATCACTTCTTGCTGGATCTTCTTGAGTTCTTGTATCAGCCAGGTAGAGAGGCTGATCAAGAACTTCCTTTGGTCAGGACGTGACACTCAAATAGCCCGAGCAAAAGTGGCTTAGTAGGTAATCACTCTTCCTTGTTCACAGGGAGGGCTTGGGATCATTGACCCAACACAACAGAGCCGAGCCCTTCTTGGAAAGTTGATCGTCAGAGGACTTCTTCCAGGCGAGGAGCCCTGGAAGGACTTCTTGCTACAGCGGCTTCGTGCTAGGATGCCTCAGGCAGGAGGCCCTTGGCAACCTTAGACCAGATGGATCTTCACAGAGATGCGCAGAGTTTGTTTGAGTAGGAGACTGGAGGACCGTTTTGCTGTGAGTCTGCTTCGATCTTGGGAGCCCTTGCGGCAAGGCCTGGACCAGAGACAGCCTACTTGCACGGAGGAGCACCTACGGTAGCCCCTTGTATGGAACCCCATGGTTAGCACTCAAAGAGGCCACTTGGTTGGTAGTCGGCCTCATGTTTCCTGGGGTCCCATGGCAGCGGGTCCAGCGCGCTCTTTAGGTGACTAGTTAGAGTTCACAGGCTTGTCTGAGGAGGTTCAGGGTTTCCAGCTATAGGGCATGAGAGGGATGCAGAGCATGTGCCAGGACATCTTAGAGGTAGTTCCAGCTGAGTGGCTCACGCCTCTCGAGCCATTAGCACCCAGGTGGATGGGAGCATTCACACGATTGGAGGTTCTCATCTCCGTCAGGGCCTGCTCAGAGACTGTTCTATCCCTTTTCTTTGAGCTTCAGGGTGGGGGACTCCTACAGCGAGTTACAGTAGAGGCCTCGCAAGTGGCAGAGTGCTGTTTTCAGAGGATCCGAGTAGTGGGCATTTGTGGGAAACCATGTATCATTGATCCGAACCCAGCAGCTCTTGAGACTTGACAGTGGAGGATGTTGGCTTGGGAGTGTTGTCCTTTGGCACGAGTACAGTGGGATCCTGGTGAGTGTCTTTGGAGGGACCCCTTCTCTTCTACAGACCACCCAGGAGTCCCTTTCTTTCAGTACACTGTTCGACTGCGATGTCATATACTAGCAACACCGAGAGAGGCCCATCCCATTGCAACACCTCATTGTTGGCAGGAGGATGGTCTCACAACTGAGTTCTTGGTAGCCTTCTGGGAGAGGTTGTGGGACTCCAGACAGTCAAGGCGAGTCACCTTGTTTCAATGGCTGGTCGCATACAGAGCTACAACAATTGGGAGTTGGCTAGTGCATAGTGGTCTCTCGACCGCATGTGCAGCTTGTGACCATCTTGTGGAGAGTCAGCATCATTGTCTTTGGGACTGTTCCTCGGCCCAGTAGGTGTGGCTACGAGTTCTTTGGCTGATGCTTTCTCTCTCCATGGCTCGGCAGTACACTTGGGGAGTAGCAGCTTGGTCCACCCTCACGGACCCGGCACTTCAGTTTGAGCTATCTTCCACCAGCAGGATGATAGTGATGCAAGAGGGGATACCTACACTCCAGCCTGCTATAGAGCTTACTCCGCAAGAGTGGTGCAGTGAGAGAGAGGAGTGTTGGGAGCTCATCAGTGGCCTAACACTCTGGTTTATCTGGCTGGCCCATTGCTTTCGCATCTTTGAGGCTCGCCCTGTGCCACCAGCAGAGACTGTTCGTGATTTTTTGCTAGAGCTGATCCATACTCTCTGAGGACAGCTTGATGGACTACAGGGCAGCTCCGACCGCATGCGAGAGGGCAGAGAGGCTTTCCTTTGACTCTTGCGTCCTGGGCCTTTTTACACCAGGGTCTAGGGAGTACTCCGATGACATTACCGACCACATGTGTGGCTTTTCCCTCCCCCCATTTCTTGATTTATCCCCATTGTACATATGCTGGTTTTTTCATTGGGAGAGTGTCCCATCATGGTTGTTGTAGCCCTCTCTTGAAGAGGTGGTTGTAGCCCTATGGGCAGTTTCAGTAACTAATAGAAGGATCTTTTTCTCGGAAAAGAAAAAGTGCAAAAAATTGAAAAAATTTCCTTGTTGTAAATAATCGTGATTATTTACTTTGCTTGCAATTTTTGCCTGGATTGAATGGTTTTGATCTTTACGTGTTTTTATGCATCTATGCCTTCTCCAAAATTGATTTAAAGGAAAATGAACATCATTTGCCAGTAATTCAGACACAAGGTATTTCAGAGCGAAAGTTGTGGAATTTTCTAACTTTGAAAGCGTATTCTCCTAAGTCTGGCATCATTTCTACCCTGTACACTCAAATGAGCTCATACTTCACTCAGATTATCTAAATCACATGTTCTTCAAGTTTATGATGTCAAAAGTGCGAAAAATTGGAAAAATTTCCTTGTTGTAAATAATCGTGATTATTTACTTTGCTTGCAATTTTTGCCTGGATTGAATGGTTTTGATCTTTACATGTTTTTATGCATCTATGCATGCTCCAAAATTGATTTAAAGCAAAATGAACATCATTTACGAGCAATTCAAACACAGGGCATTTTAGAGCAAAAATTGTGGAATTTTCTAACTTTGAAAGTGTATTCTCCTAATAGGTGCAATGCAAGCTGTTGAGAAAGCAAAGAAGAGAATGACCCAAAAAGAAAAGCTGCAGGACTTGCCACCATATCAATTGGAGCCGAGTTCAGAGAAAACGGCCTAGATAACCTACCTATCAAAAGAAAATCTTCAAGAACACAACACCACAGTCTTCACTGGCAGATTCAAGAGTGAAGATAGAAATTAGATAGAGTTGCAGATGCTACCCAAAGAAGTCTATGATGTATCTGTGAAGCCAACAACAAAAGAACCCAACATAAGGTTCGGACTTTGAGAATTTTATGATCAAGAGCCATGTGGAGTGAACTTCCAGAGAGCTTATGAACTATTGTCAATAATCAAAGAGGATGGATCTGCTCAGATCACAGATCAAAAAAGACAAAAAGTTGAAGTGGTCATTAACAAAGACATAGTGGCTGAAACTACCAACTAAAGGTATGACAATGAGGGCCACAGACAGGAAGACATTTGTTACATTCACAAAGGATATATCTACCACCACCTTCTTCGACCTTATTCTAAAGAAAGTGGAGGATTCAGTCCGTATCTATCACCAACACTTCCACTTCCTCGCAAAGAGACCACCAAGATTAACTACTCCAAATCATGCGGTTGTAACAACCTTCACGTAGGTATTGAAGTCAACAACAAGATAAACAATAGATCATGCTCAGTATGTGCTTACAACACTCAAGAGAACAAAGAAGGAAGGAAGAGTAACATATCTGGGAGCTCCAGAAGTGTTAACCCGAATTGCATACCATGCCATTGGGATGGCCAATAATTTGCCAACCACCAGCCCCAGATTAGAATACATGAATAGTCATAGCTCAACCCTCTCCACAATCCACTAGATCAAAGAAGAAAATAATCTATAAATCAGATGAAGAATCAGCAGAAAGCTCACCTGAAGCCTATAGCAGTGAAAAAAGTTATGACAATGAAGAAAAAAGGGCAAGGAGAGAAGAAATCAAAAGAAAAACAGTGGCTGCCCATTAGGAAGAACCTCAACAAAAAAAAGCAAGCTTTAAAATAGAGAAATAATCTTATGAAAGAAGTTGCCAAGCTGCAAGAGAGAACCCAAAATCATGGAGTCCATGGGAAATCAAGGGTCCTAGAACCAAGAACCCAAGAAGAAGATCCAAAGGATCTGTTAGAAAGAATGTATGTAGAAGTTGAAGCCCTAAAGATACAAGACCACCTTCTACAAAACCGCAAGCAGAATTAGCTGAACTGTCCAAAGAGCTGCAGGCCAAATCTATTGGGCCTTCTAAAAAACCTCAGGTAGAATTTGAAGAATGGGAAACAACAGATGAAGTAATCATCCAAGTTAATGAATATGCAAAGCATATGCAGATGATGCTAAAGCTCGAGACTTGGAACAAGTGATTGATGCTCTCCAAGGCGAGCTTGAAGACAGGATGAACATCATTGAAAATCTCCAAGACCGGATAAAAGAGCTCAAGAACAAAGCAGAGCAACACCAAAGTGTCAAGGAAGAGCAATAAAAGGAGATGAAAGAATTAGGGGAGCTCCTCACAAAGTTATCAGATGCATGTAAAAGCAAGGATCAATAGTTGACTCAAGTGACAAATGGACTTTGGAGCACTACTCAATCAGTACAAAAGCTCCAAGTACAGTTAAATGTAGCAACTGTGTCTTTGCAATACTCATAGCAAAGAATCAATGACCAAGAGGCGTTTCTAAATCAAATCATAGAAAACCCAACAGTAGCTTCACTCAAGGGGACATATAAAGTTTACAAGACTTTGGAAAAGAGAAATAAAGACCTCAAACTTCAATTGAAGCTGGAACAGTCACAAAAAAGGGACCTCACCCTGACGAGGATACAAACAGAAGAGCAATTTCTTAAAGAGATAGAGGATTTAAAGAGAGCCAATCAGCTGCTAAGAGAAGGGAATATGGAAGCTCAGAAGGAGGCAGGTATATTTGAACAGCCAAATCTAGATATACCATCAATCTCCTTTGCAAAAATGAAAACACAGCCAACAGAAGGACAAACAAGAGGTTTTGAATTTCAAGTACCAATCATCAAAGAATAACAAGTGCCAATGGTCCACCTCTCTAAAGGTGAAGAAGATGTACTTAAGGAGCAAATTGTTCACAAAATGGATGCTGAATGGAAAGTGGTTATGAATTGGGAGTTGAGGATTCTTCACTCTGCTAATGTAACTCAGCTCACTCCCAACCAAATCAATTCTCAATGGCATCAATAGTTGTTGCCTTACCCTTTGATAAAGGTAGAGCTACAGGCAATTGAAAATGGTCCAGGATTGGGGTTATGACCATATCTATCTAAGACATATAGAAACCATGACAAGGATAAACTTGAAAGACCGTAGTTACAAGGATGTGAACCAAAACCATGTGGAGGAGTTTGATTCCACCATGATAGCAGGATTAGAGCTTCTAGCATGGTTGGGTAAGCCTAAAGAACTATGGATGTGTGGAGCTTTGAATGCAAATCTTAAAGAGAGGGGAGTTTATCCTAGAAAGGGCAATCAAAGATAAGGATTATATCCCAAAACCATTTCTTGAAGAAGCATTAGAGCCACTCAAATGGGAACACATCTTGACTACTTTGGATGTGTGCGCTATTCAAGACTGTCTAACAAAGTTTTGTGATAAGGATTATATCCCAAAACCATTTCTTGAAGAAGCATTAGATCCACTCAAATGGGAACACATCTTGACTACTTTGGATGTGTGCGCTATTCAAGACTGTCTAACAAAGTTTTGTGATGAAAAGGGCTTTGATGTTGCTCCTTACTTTGTAGTGAGTGTAATCTAGGAAAGCAAAGATGAAGAGGAAGACAAGTTATATGACTTTGTAGAACACTTGGAGCTTCAAGAAGATGCCGACAATGGAAATCTAGACAACCCAGCAGGTGACATAAATGACAGTTTAACTAATGCATGGTTTTATGATTGTCTAGGTCAAAGATCTAGGAACCAATGTCACCACTATAAGCATCAAGTGCATCAAAAGTGGGTTCCAAAATCCTTGCAGTGACACAACGAAAACAATCTCCGATACAGGAAGAAAAGACTCAACCAAGAAGAAGACAGCCATGTCAACGGGCTAATAGCACTCTAATCAATTGGGTAGAAAAGTCCTTCTAGAAACAACAATCCAAGAGCAAATAGATAGTAACTTTCCATACCCAGCAACCAAGGGAAGTGCCAAAATTCAACCTTGTTGAGGATAGTAGAGACAATGATGATTCTATGACATCCCCTACCAAGAACTCAGGTCATCACCCTCACTAGCAGCTTCCGTAACAATCAAAGAAGGCCAAAAGGAAAGATCAACAAGTCAGAGCCAAAGAGTTTAACAAAACTGGATACCAAAGAGCCAGCTCGGCCAAAAATAGGTGTGGATCAATAAAACAAAGATCTCTAATGAAAAATCATAGATCCAATTCCAAAAGGAAAACAATCAACGTATGGAGGAATGGCAAAGAAAATCACAAAGTTGTAAGATGTCGCAACTCAGATTTGGGTTCCAAAGCAGTTGATTCAAGCACAAAGAGGCCAGGAATTTATTTGGATCCCAAAACGGTTAAAGTATCAACTCCCAAAGTCTAAAATCCGTCCCCAACCAAACGTATAAGGGTTGAAGCAAAGACCATTGCTGACTCATGCAAAGACAAGTGGGTCCCAAATAAGTCTCTTCAAACACAAATAAAGCAGCGACGACAAGTATGGGTTCCCAAAAGAGAAGCATCAACGAGACAGTCAATCATCACAAAGAAGTGGGTCCCAAAGGAAATCAATAAAATTATTTCAGGGCCCTTCTAGTGTCCACTCCAACCTCCAAGTCTAAATTTAGTGTGGATACTATTTTATTGTTTGGAAATTGTGGGGCATGTGGTCAAGAATTGTCAAACAAATATAAGGCCCGTATCTTTTAGTTGTCATTTGCCCACATATACCATCCATTCTTCTTTTCAGTGGTCAGCATGACTGATCCCAAGTGTGTTGTACTAGACTATAAATGGGAGATATCCCATATAGCAAGATGCTAGGCACTTGGGAATTCTTATGAGGAGGTTGAAGGTAGGTTGGTCATTTTATACAATAGAACTTATGCTAATCTATTGTGGAGACTAATTGTGTGTGTTTGTTCAATTGAGCAAGTGGCGGAGAAAGAAGTTTCCACGTCGTCCATGCACGATGTGGATGAGGTCTTTGACCTTGACGCCGTGCTGCTAAAGTACAAGCACTTTGAGGGTGGGAAAATTGTTGAGTGTGGTGAGATGGAGACATTATGAAGGAGACAACTCCATCTAAAAGCAACCAAGGTAATGTCAGTTTTGTATATCTGTCTCCTCCCATGTCTGAATCATGGTCATTGTGTTCATTGTGGTCACAATATTCTGCCCAGGTACTGATGCCTATAAGGAGGACAATGTATCTGAGGTAAAAATCCTAACTAGAATCAACTTTGCAATTTGTAGCGGTGGAGATGCGGAAGAAGAGAAAGAAGCAGGTGGAGGACGAGTTGTCCCAGGACCCCAAAAAGAGTATTGGCATACTCCCCCCAAAAACCAGAGCATGCAAGAAGCTTTAGCTTCTTGCAGCTTTGTATCTTTTTTTTCATGCTATCTTTTTTAGATTGCAGCTTTTTATCTTTTTTCTCAAAAATATAAATTTAAGTATTCTCTCTTGGGGAAAAAAATAATCGACCCTGCACTCGCTACTACTGCTCCTCTCGCTGAGCTGCCCCCCCCCCCCCCCGCTCTGCCCGCTCCTCCCCACCCGCTGCCCGCCACCGCCCACGTTGCCTGCCCGCCCACGTTGCCTGCCCATCCGTGCTACCTACCCACCTCTGTTGCCCCCGCCATCCCCTCTCGTTTCTTCCAGTGTTTACCCCAACCGCTGCCCCCCCCCCCCCCCCCCCCCCCCCCCCCCCCCCCCCCCCCCCCCCCCCCCCCCCCCCGCGTCCGTTTCTGTGTTTCTTCTTCACCCCGGCTTATCCTTGCAATTCAGCCCCTCTAGCACTGCGTTAGTCACTGGGGTAGTGCTTTATTTGCCTTATTGCAGCATCCTCACATCGCCCTCTTCTCTTGCAACAGCAGTAGACACAAATGGAGGCTCCAACTTCGCCATAGAGGGACTCATCAGAAGCCCCCTTGCCCAACCCCGTTGAGCCCACCATTCGACTTGCTCTCTTGCCGATAGAGCAAGTGAGCCTTGCCGCAGAGGTAGAGCGATTGCAGGTGACTTCGGTCATCTGCAAGATGCTCGGCATCCGACCTAGCAGAGGAGAGCTGCGAGACCTTCTCCAGGCCCGCCTTCTCGCAGAGGTGGGCAAGATCTTAGATGTCTAGATTCTCGGACGGGGTTACTATCAAATCGAGTTTGAGACCTCTGAGATGGCGTCCAAGGTCATAGAAATGAGTCCACTGGCCATCCGAGCATCACGAGCCCACTTTCGATAGTGGCGGCATGGTTTGACCCGACTTCGGATTCTCTAGTACAGGAGGCAGACATCCCCATCTCGGTCTGCTTTCTGGGTTTATGGAGGGAGTACTTACCACTTCTATCCAGGATCGGCTTCGCAATTGGGACTGTCCTCGAGACACCTCGTATGGCAGCATCAGTAGTGCCAAGGCAGCTGGCAGTCCCTCAATTCGAGTCTTGGTCAGAGATACCCACACACTCCCAAAGGTTATCCTTTTGCCTCGGGTGAGTGGAGGTTGGTTTAGACAGATTGTGGAGTACTCGGGCCTCCCAAACCATTGCTTCATTTTTCGACAGATGGGCCATCTAGCAAAGGCGTGTCAATGGAGGAGGCCGCGACCTGCACCACAGCCTCAGCCCCAGCCTGCCAGGGTTGTCCTGCAGCCACAGCCAGCGGCTCAGCGCACACATGCAGAGACACCCTCCGAGCCTGGGGTCCAGCAGAGGAGGGGTGGCAGCAGGCCCGTGGTCGACGATGACAGGGGCCACAACATCAGTCTCGCACTCAGAGTGGCCCTCAGGCGCCTACTCAGCAGTAGTGGGTTCCCACGGGGAACTGTTTTGGTCCTCTTGAGCAGGAGGAGATCCCTGCGTCAGCCCCCACCTTTGCTTCACCCTCGACAGCCTCTCCCACCCCAGAGTTCCCCTCTTCTTCCTCATCCTCCCCCCACCTTCTGCTCCTGTCGCCTCTCCACCTTGCCCCCCTACCTCTGTTGCCCCTCTTCTCCACCACTCCCCCCAGCTCCTTCTCCCCCCCCCCCCCTCCTACTCCAGTTTTCCTGTCGGCCCAAGGGGAAGGTCCTTCTCCGACGGCTAAGAGATATCTTGGCAGCACCTTTGCCACGAGTCGCCTAGCGAGAGAGGGTCAGCCTTTCTTACGGCCCCCTCTACAGATTCAGAAATCTTCCCTAGCAGCTATCCCTCGTGGTGTGACGAGCATTGACATCCAATGCCGCTGGGACTTCTTCGACTACGGCTTCGCTCGTTTTCTCGGTGATTCCGCAGCAGACCATGAGACGGCTTGCTTCAGGGTCCATGCCTTGTTCCTTGCTACTAGGGGGACAGAGGCCTTGGACGTAGCAGTTGGTTTCTCCTTCCCCCTCTGTGGAAGGGCCGAGACAGAGTGGTCCCTCGACTCAGTGTTGGGATGGTTGCATACACATATCCTAGAGTTCTCTCACCACATGGGAGAACTTGGAGTTATAGATATGTTGCAGACTTTGTGGCCATTGGCCAAGTTTGCGATGACACCCCCAAACTCAACAGGATGTAGGCACATTGTGGTGTAATTATTTGTTGATACGCAGTGTTTTCCTTGCTATGTATACATTCATGAGGAATCCTAGACAAAGGAGGTTGCTTTACGCACGGCTCGTTCTGCTTGGGCTTGGGCTAGGCACTCACTGCAGTCACGCCTATCTAGAGGACGCTTGGATGCAGATTACTCCCCATCCAAGCTTGCCTCGAAGATAGCCAGTCTAGCTGCTGCGGCAGCATCATCTGTTCTTTCTCGCTCCCCATGAGGATCGTCTCATGGAACGTGCAGGGACTAGGTGGGCCCCAGTTTCAGCGTTAGCGGGGCCAATTGTGTTAGGAGCTTCAACGCTGCCTTGTGGGAGGAGAGATTGATCTCCTTATGCTTCAGGAGCACCATCTGGGTGAGAGCCACATTCGGCGATGTAGTCAGATTTTGCGTGGATGATATGATACCTTTTGGTCAGCTGCTTTTGAACCTGGAGGCATCCAGGGTGGGGTATGTATGACTATTGCGGACTCATTGCAGCAGGCCATTGTGGGAAGAGTGATTATTGTTCCAGGAAGGGCTCAGTGGATTACTATGCAGGTTCAGGGTGGCCTTGTGGGTTTCCTGAACATCTATGTGCCCAATGTGGCGAGTGCTCGTGAAAAGTTTTGGTCACAGATTGTTGAGTCTATGCAGCAGGCAGATCATTGGTGCATAGGAGGGGACTTCAACATGTTGGAGGACCCTTCTAATAGGATTGGTGGCAGCCATTCTACTGTGCATGGCGTCGAGTTGGCAGCTTGGGAGAGGTTATGTATGACTTTGAGGGTCTTGGATACATGGTAGCACTCTGATTTGGTGAGGCCCTCAGACAGTCTTGCCTTCTCTAGATCGGACCGTAGAGTGGGAGGAGTGAATCTATCAGGATAGATCGCTTCTACACTAGTGACCACTTCAGTGACTTGGGAGGATCAGTGGGCATCCTGGCAGGGACCTCCTTCTCGGACCATGCACTAGTGATCCTCATAGTGGAAGACATGCAGAGGAGTGGGAGCACGATGCTTCACATCCCAGAGCGGGTCTTGTTGGACTCATCACTCAGAGAGAGGGTAGAGGCTCTCTAGACAGAGGGCATGGACAGACAGAATTCTCCTGCAGACAGAGTGGCCTTAGGCCTAGCTTAGATTAGCCACTTTTTTCTTCAGGAGTCTCTAGCTTGCCGGGCTGCAACGAGAGAGGCGGATCAACATCTCAGATGGGGCATTGCTTCATTACAGAGGATGCAGGAGCAACATCCAGACAGTCCATGGTTGGAGGAGCAGTTACAGAAGGCTCGATAGGAGCTTGCTAGCATAGAGGAGAGGCGTCATGAGTTTGCCTTCCACCGACATGCATCTCAGTTGACTCAGGTGGGTGACAGAGTGACTGGTGCTTTTTTTGAGATCGTGGGACCTCCGCACTTGCATGCCAAGGTCAGTCAGTTGAGGAGGCCCGATGGGTCAGTAGCTTGTGAGCCCGAGGATATGCGTGCAATTGCTATTGACTTTTACCATATGAATTACTGTCTGTTGAGCCCGAGTCAGCAGAGTGGCAGGATGCATACAGGGAGCAGGTTTGGGCACAGATGCCATGTCTTGCAACAGAGGAGATGTGCCAAAGGCTAGAGATGCCACTTCAACTTGAAGAGCTGCACATGGTTCTAAGGGCCCTCCCCCGTGGTAGCTATCCAGGTGAGGATGGGTTGACTCCCAGCTTTTTCTTGGAGTACTGGGACCTGCTTGGCCCAGATATTTGTAGTGCTTTTCAGTACATTTTGCACACAAGAGTGATGCCTGACAGCATGAGTGAGGGCCTGATCTACCTCATTCCCAAGGAGGGTGTCTCCTTGGATGAGATTCGACAGTGGCACCCCATCACCATCCTCAACTAGGCCTACAAAATTCTTGCCAAGGCTCTGAGTTTGAGGATTCAACCACTTTTAGATAGCCTTATACATGGGACTAAGACAGGTTTTGTCAAGGAACGCAGTATCCTTGACAACATCTTTACTTTCTGGGAGGCTTCTGCCCTTGCACGGCTCCATGGTGAGGACCTTGTGATTCTTCTTCTTGATTTTGAGAAGGCATACAACAGATTTGACTGGGAATTTCTAGAGGGCACTCTACGCAGGATGGGCTTCTCAGATGCTTGGATCAGAGGGGTGTCAGCTTTGTACAGACAGGCTCACAGTTAGGTGCTTTTGCCAGGAGGTAGAGGTGAATGCTTCATGCTTACATGCTCAATCAGACAGTATTGTCCTCTTTCCCCCTTCCTCTTTCTATTCTATGCCGAGGCGATGAGCAAATTTTTGGTGTCACAGCAGGTTGGTCTACGGGGCTTAGCACTCCCTATTTGGGGAGATGAGCTACTAGACGCTGAGTTTGCCGATGACTCTGCCTTGTACTTAGATGGCCAGGAGGACAATCTTCACAGATGTGAGCAGGCTTTGGAGACCTTCTGTTGTGCATCGGGCGCACTGATCAACTGGAGAAAGACAGTGGCTTTCTTGGTTGGTAGTGCTCCCGTGCCAGATTGGATGCTAGGAGAGGGTTTCAGGTGGATTCCCCCACGGACTGCAGTTCGGTACTTGGGTTGTCAGGTTGGTTTGGATTTTTCTCCCGAGTAGCAGATTGCTCCTCTTCTCCTGTCCATCAGGAGAAAGCTGTTACATTGGAGCTCAACACGACTTTCTCTAGCTGGTAGAGTAGTAGTTGCCAATCAAGTGTTGTTGGCGACTATGTGGTACATCACTTCCTGCTGGATCTTCTCGAGTTCTTGTATCATTCAGGTAGAGAGTCTGATCAAGAACTTCCTTTGGTCAGGACGTGACACTCAGCTAGCTCGAGCCAAGGTGGCTTGGTTGGTCATCACACTTCCTTGTTCTCAGGGAGGGCTTGGGATCATTGATCCAGCACAGCAGAGCAGAGCCCTTCTTGGGAAGTTCATAGTCAAATGACTTCTTCCAGGTGAGGAGCCTTGGAAGGAGTTCTTGTTACAGAGGCTTCGTGCCAGGGTGCCTCAGTCAGGAGGCCCTTGGCAACTTTCGACCAGATGGATCTTTATTGAGATGCGCCGAGTTGGTTTGAGCAGGAGACTAGAGGACCGCTTCGCTATGAGATTGATTCGATCTTGGGCGCTCTTACGATGTGGCCTGGAGCAGAGACAACCGACGTGCATGGAGGAGCGCCTACGGTAGCCCCTCGTCTGGAACCCCATTGTTAGCACTCAGAGAGGCCACTTGGTTGGTAGTCGGCCTCATGTCTCCTGGGGTCCCATGGCAGCAGGTCTAGCGCGCTCTCTAGGTGACTGGCTAGAGTTCACAAGTTTGTCAGTGGAGGTGCAGGGTTTCCAGCTACTACAGGGCATGAGAGGGGTGCAGAGCATGTGTCAAGACATCTCAGAGTCAATTCCAACTGAGTGGCTCACGCCTCTCGAGCCACTAGCACCCCGGTGGATGTGAGCCTTCGCACGATTGGAGGTTCTCATTTCAGTCAGGGCCTGCTCAAAGACTATCCCAGCCCTGTTCTTCAAGCTTCAGGGTGGGGGATGACTATAGCCAGTTGTAGTAGAGGCTCCGCAGGTAGCAGAGTGCTGTTTCCAGAGGATCCTAGTTGTGGGCATCTGTGGGAGGACTTGCGTCATAGACCCTGACCCAGCAGCTCTTGAGAATGGACACTGGAGGCTATGGGCTTGGGAGTGTTTTCCACTGGCACGAGTACAGTGGGATCCTGGTGAGTAGCTATGGAGGGACCCATTATCTTTTGCAGACCACCCAGGAGTCCCCTTCTTTCAGTACACTGTTCGGCTTGGACGTCATATACTTGCAGCACAGAGAAAGGCCCGCCCCGCTACAGCACATCATTGGCAGGAGGAGGGCCTCACAGTCGAGTTCTTGGTAGCATTTTGGGAGAGGCCATGGGACTCTAGACAGCCAAGGCGCATCACCTTGTTTCAGTGGCTGGTTGCACACAGAGCTACAGCAGTAGGGAGCTGGCTTGTGCATAGTGGTCTCTCGGCCGCATGTGCAGCATGTGACCAGTTGGTGGAGAGTTAGCGTCACTGTCTTTGGGACTGTCCCTCTGCCCAGCAGGTGTGGCTATGAGTTCTTTGGCTGATGCCTACTCTCTCCACGGCTAGATAGTACACTTGGGGGGCAGCGGCTTGGTCCACTCTCACGGGCCCGGCACTACAGTTTGAGCTATCTTCCACCAGCAGGATGATAGTGATACAGGGGGGCGACCTACACTCTAGCTTGCTAAAGAGCTTACTCCACAGGAGTGGTGCAATGAGAGAGAGGAGTGTTGGGAGCTCATCAGTGGCCTGACACTTTGGTTCATCCGGCAGGCCCGCTATTTTTGCATTTTTGAGGCTCGCTCTGTGCCACCAGCAGAGACTATTTGTGACTTTTGGCTAAAGCTGATCCATACTCTCAGAGGACAGCTTGAGGGACTACAAGGAAGCTCCGACCGCATGTAGGAGTGCTGCAAGGCTTTCCTTTGACTCTAGCGCCCTGGGCCTTTCTACATGATTGTCTAGGGTGTGCTCGGATGGCACTACCATCCACCTATGTGGCTCTTTCCTCCTCCCATCTCTTGATTTAGCCTCATTGTGTATATGTTGTTCTTTCATTGGGAGAGTGTCCCCATCATGTTTGTTGTAGCCCTCTCTTGCAGAGGTGGTTGTAGCCCTATGGGCAGTTTTCATTAACTAATAGAAGGATCTTTTTCTTGAAAAAAAGTATTCTCTCTTAAATTCTTTCCATTTGTGCTCTGTAGTTAAAATTCATGTGGTTGGCTCAAAACCTCCACCGCCCACTAATGAGGTAGAGCACATTGATCGCCAGCTTCCTTGCTACAAACCAATGTCTTGCTTCCCAGTCCATAGAGATTTGGTAGTAATTGTAGACTTAAACAATGTGCTTTCTTGTGTGCAGATAAGCGCAAAGGATTGGAACCCCCAGATTAAACATGTTGTACTTTGACAAAGGAAAGGGGGATGATAACGTCACCTACTATGTACAAAATGATGCAGAATTATTCTTTCTTGGACTCTAATATAAAGTAGATACTTTTTTATGGTCATTGCGCGCATGCCACAATCTTAAGAAGGGTATGGAAAAGTGCATATCTCAGGCCAAGCGTTGTCTGAGTGGGTGGCTGGCATAGAACTGCTGCCATGTTAGCAGTTGGGAATATGGAAACCCCCCAAAGAAAATGTTTTTCAAAAACCAAAAAACTTTTGGTACATCTTTCTTAAGTTCAACAAGTCTAACACTTTACTGTTGGATGATCCCTTTATAAGATGTACTTCAATGATCCTAGTAACTTTGTCACTCTACCTGGGATAGAAAAGCAAAATGAGAGGCAGTGAGAGAATTTCCTCAAGGAGGATGTTGCCTCATTTATAGAGTGGGCTGAGACTCCTGATAGAGCCAAGACTATTAGGGAATTTCCATTTGATGCCAGGAAGGACGAACTTGCACAATTGGATTGGGATCTGGCACATGGAAAAGTACGGGCACAACCAAAAATTCTTGCACCAAAAATGCCACCTCCAGCAACCAATTAGAAGTGGCCACGTCGGCAAGAATGGCTAGAACAGTCTTCTCACTAACTGACTTTACTCCTTGAAAAAGCTAACTCCTTGTAAAGCAAACTATCCTTGTATCTAAACTTGAATATACTATGAAGAATTTTGCAAGTGAATTTTTTCTGCTGTTGTCAACTAGATTGGGTGTTAAGTGTTGGTTAAGCGGTCAAGTGGTTCAAAGTGCTGTCCAAGTGGTACAAAGTGCTTAAAAGTGCTGGTGTGTTGGTCCATAGTGGTTCAGAGAGCTGATCAAGTGGTTCAGGTCGTTGTTAAGTGGTGGTCAAGTAGTACAAAGTGTTGTCCAAGTGCTTGAGGGGGTTGGTCAAGTGGTTCAAAGTGTTGGTCAGGTGTTTCAGAGTGCTTGTCAAGTGGTATAAAGTGCTAGCCATGTGGTTCAGGGGGTGGTCAAGTGGCTCAAGGGGCTTGTCAAGTGGTATAAAGTGCCTAAAAGTGCAGGTCAGGTGGTCATAAGTGGTCCAAAGTGCTGGTCAAGTTTTTCAGGGGGCTGGTATATGGTGTGATCAAGTGGAACAAGTGTTGTCCAAGTGGTTTAGGGGGTTGGTCAAGTGGTTAAAAGTGCTCATCAAGTGGTTCAAAGTGCTGGTCAGCTGGCCAAGTGCTCAAAAGTGCTTTCAAGTGTTTTAGAAGACGGCTTTTATAACTCTTTTATTAAAAGTGCTAGCTATTCAGTAGAGATGATTAGCTATAATTTTAGAGGGAAGTAGTCAGGTGATCCCCCCCTCCGAGCTTTGATGTAGTCCTTCTTGACTCTCTTCAATATAGTTCACTACCTCCTTTTTATTTAAATAAAAAAGTGCTAGTTACTGTTAAAAGTGATGGCCAGGTTCTCAAGTCAAATTTATAGAGATAAATCTTACAAGTTCTCCTCTGGGGGTATGCTATTATAGATTTCCTCGAATATGTCATTTAACATATCATATACATTATGCTCACCTTCCCTCAGGGACATGGAAAATCTGATGCATCACACCAAATGGGAGTAGATTAGAGCACTGGGATTGTTTACAAAAAGGACATAAGTATCATCTCGGCCATTTACCTTGTCGTAGAATAAGCCCTCAACCACATATGAATTTTTATTAATGATGTTGTGCCATAGATCCTTTTCCTCTATTTTGGCCAGGCGCTTTTTGCTGGTGTATTTTAGGACATACAAGTCTGCATCTTCCTCCTCTGCAGTCACTACAAAGTTCTAGCCAGCCCATCAAGGCATCGCTCAGGTCATCGTGGTGGCCAGCATACATGGGGGCATATTCATCCTCATCCTGGCTCAATGCTTCTCCATCGCTTTCATTCTTAAATTGTGGGTTGTATTTGCAAGTATACCCACCCTTGCACATGATCTTTGTTGGCACATCCCCTCCATTGACCTTTGATGCATGCACCACAAAAGCAAGAGAGAATTTTGTGCCTTAGTCTGTGCATATCCGTCTGACTGTAGCCATTGACACAGTGTCAGGATCGAGACCCTATCATGCACTTGAATTCCCATGCTATAACTCTGTCGACATCACTAAACTTGACCTCCCAGAAAGCACGATCGACTTTCTTATCTATTTGTGGGCATTGATTTTTGAGAGTTGCATTGAGGAATGCAACAACTCTTGAAGCGTTATGCAGCTCCCACTCATCAAACTTCAATTGCTCGTGTGTGAGGGATCTTTTGACCCCACTGCACCAGCCCCGTCGTGTTCACCCTTTCCATGGACTAAAGCAAGGAGATTGTGTGTCATTTCAACACTTCCCATATTGAAGAATCATGCAACAAAATAGAATGGCCGCCTTGCTTTGAATTGTGATGTAGCACCATCCGACCACACCCTATGTTGCTTGACACTATAGCCATATCCTTTCAGCCATTCATTGTGCAAAAGAAAATAGTGTTGCACAAACAAAGTATCATGTGTATTGTCATCAGAGATGTAGAAGTGAGTCGTCTTTTGTGTAGCACCAAGCACATCACGTAAGTATGAAATGTGAATAAAGATTGTGACCTGAGATGAATACCAATGCATTGACTGGATACCATTTTGCACCTTGAAGGAGTAATTCTCGGAAAACTTCATTATAGACACCACTACATTGTCAGAAAAATTGGCCAAAAACTCCTTGGAATCTTGAGCTTGCCACCTGTACAAGTAGTTGTGTTTGATCCCTAGTTTCGCTCAGAGCATAGAAATGAAACTCATCGGACTGAGCTTCTGAACCACGAGGTCTTTTTGACATTTAACTAGACCTTCTTCATCCTTTTCTTGTGTAGGAACCTTGTCAAAAATCTTGACACTCATTCTACAGATACAATCACTCTCTTTGATGGGACACAAGAAGAGCCTTTCAATCCCACAATCAGTGCATGTTCCCAAAAGACATTTGCTATGGTGAAAAGCATTATCAGTTGGCTTTCGTCACAATACAGACTCCCATAGTTCTGTCAAGGATGAAAAGTGGCTTTTGATGATGTGAACTACACTATTCCACCACTCGAATTGCACACAAGACACTTGCAAAAGCATGAAGTTCCATGTAGCCCATATCTTCAATGACGCATCTGATCATCAACCCTCCTTCAAGTAAACAAGCTGAACATGGTATTCCCAACAACAGGTGTTGCGGTCCTTAACTTGCATACAAAGTATGGCTTCAGACCCTCAAAGCATCTAAGGGACATGCTAATATTAACTTTGAACCTCCTGGAACTGCATGTACAAATCCCTCTACCACACAAAAGAAATTTAATAATACTATAAAGTACTGAAATCTAATTGCAACACTTACCTACTACCACCTCGGGGTGTATTTTCACAAAAGTAGGTATGAATTCAACTTTTGTCCACAAAAAAGGTAGGTATGTCATTTTTCCACCTTTTCAACCAAAGTGAGGTGGGGTCGGTTGAGCAGTGGGAGTTGGTGTCTATTTCTAGAATTTCACAATTTCTACTTCAGTTTTTTGTATTGTTGAACTTTTGTCCACTAGTAAAGCAATTCAATGCACTTGGAGAACACTCTGAAGCACTTTGGGGCACTTTTAAGCACTCTGCAACACTTTAAAGTACTTTGGGGCACTTGAAAGCACTCTTTTGCACTTTGTCAAACTTTCAAGCAACCTGTCATGCACTTTGGTGCCCTTTGAAGCACTCTTCAGCGCTGTAAAGCACTTTGGGGCACTTGAAAGCACTCTGAAGCACTTTAGTGCACTTTAAGAGCACTTTGAGGCACTTTGTGGCATTTGATAGAACTCTGAAGCACTTTACAAGCACTTTGGTGCACTTTGAGCTACTTTGGTGCACTTTACACGCACTCTAAACTACTTGGTGGCACTTTCAAGCACTTTGTGGCACTTCAAAGTGCTTTGAGACACTATGTGGCACTTTCAAGCACTATGAAGCACTTTATGGTAGTTTCAAGCACTATGAAGCACCTTGGGGCAATTTGGTGCACTAAATAGAATTGTGTGGCACGTTGAAGCACTCTGAAGCACTTTTTGATGCTTTCAAGCACTCTAAAGCACTATAAAATACTTTGAAGCACTTTGAAGCACTCTGCAACACTTTAAAGCTCTTTTGGGCACTTGAAAGCACTTTGAAGTGCACTTTAAGTGCTCTTTGAAAGCACTTCGGTGATTTATAAGAGCACTCTGAGGCACATTGTGGCACTCTGCAACAATCCAAAGCACTTTAGAGTTTAGAAAGAACTCTGAAGAACTCTAAAGTACTTTGTGGCACTTTCAAGCACCATGAAGCACTTCAGTTCACTTTGGAAGCACTCTGAAATACTTTGAAGCACTTTTTGGCGCTTTCAAGCACACTTAGATACACTTTTTTGGCGCTCTCAAGCATTTGCAAGCTCTAAGTGATGCACTTTGAAGCACTTTGAGACACTTATAAAGAATTTCAAAGCTTTTGGAAGCACCCAAAATTACTAAGGAAAGCATTGTGACACACTTTTAAGATGCTCCGGCTTATATACCTAAGGTAAATCGAGGAGATGAACCGGATGCACCACATGTGCCCTCTTGTTTGTTTTCTTTCGAACAACATCTTTCTTGTTTGGGGTAATGCGGATTTCAATCGACCAAAATTGAAACACGATCTCTCTGATTTTGATTGTTAAGGTACTGGTTCTATGCTGTTGATGTTGACACGTGTCTAATGGAAGTGACCCCTCCTCCATATCAGTTTGCAGCCAAAAACTGGCTCTCGTGATATTTCTTTGATGAAGTCCTATTGCCTTCGCAACATCACTATTGCTCATTACATTGTCAGTCCCATTGACTCCATTGAGGCATGCCATGACATTAGCCCGTTTCAAAAATAGCTCATTGTTTGAATAAGGAGTCTTCACCTCAAACAATGTATGAAAAATGTTAGATAAAATCATCCTCCCAATTGTCTCCGATGTGGGTTGCAACACTGAGAACGTTGGATGACTGAGAAGTTGTTGTAGAATGCGCCATTGAAGACCCTCGGAAAGCCCATGTTTTATTACGTCGACACTTAGCAATCACCATCCTCTCGTGCTCGTGACATCCTTTTTTGCATGTTTCTTTCTTCCCTCTTCTTTGCAGCCCATCAGTTTTGTAGACTCAGCTTAAGATCCCTTGGGATATGCTGTGTAGCAGATAATGGAGGAATGTAAAGGCGGTTTGTACTGCCATTATTATTATTATGTGATTCCATGTGGAACGTGCAAGGATGCTAATGACAGAATAATAAAGAGATTCAAAACAATGCCATAGTACTCATAGAGAGAGAGAGAGAGAGAGAGAGAGAGAGAGAGAGAGAGAGAGAGAGAGAGAGAGAGAGAGAGAGAGAGAGAGAGAGAGAGAGAGAGAGAGGTTTTATTGAAGTTGCATATGGGTGGCAATGAGAAGCTGGTTGATATGGCTTTATGCTACGCCCGCAACCACCTGCAGTGGCTATGAAGGGCTGAGAGAGAGAGAGAGAGAGAGAGAGAGAGAGAGAGAGAGAGAGAGAGAGAGAGAGAGAGAGAGAGAGAGAGAGAGAGAGAGGCACAAGAGGCGGAGGGACCCATAGAGACAGCGTTGTAGAGAGCTTAGAGGAGTGGCGGCAGTGAGAGGGAATTTAAATGTGCAAGCAGTTACTACTTTAAGCTTTAGTATTAAAGTGAAATGGAATTGCCAACACGCCTAAATTTCAACCTATCAGCCAAAAAAGATTTTATCTTTCCTTTATATGAAATGAAAATGAATAACCCACCATCCATTTCATCTCCTCCCAAAGGAGTGTCTAAGACACTCCTTTTTGGTACCACCTAAACACGCTATTAGCCATGGAAAAGGTGACAGTAATTGCTAAAATGGCTAGACCAACAAACATCAATGAATCTCAAGCATTTATGGGACATTGTGGCTATTTTCTTAGATTCATCTACATATATGCAATCATAGCTAAACCCATTTATAGCATTATCACTCATTTTGAGTGGACAAATGAATGTGAGGAGTCATTCTAGAAGCTCAAACAAGCTTGGACCATGTAATGTACCCAATATTTTTCAATACAAGTATTTCAATTACTTTGCAAATATTTGAGGTTTGCATTTTATTAAATCAAAGAGCATTCTAGTGGAATGATCGGCTCAAAATAAGACTTTAGAACTATTAATTATGAACCTTATTCACTTGAAAACAATAACGTTGATGGGAAACTTAAGCCTCAAGATTGTATCTAATGATAAGAGTTGACTCTTTTGGAAAGAGAGAGTAATTTTAGGAAAGGGAGAGCAATTTTAGGAAACGAGGAGTAATTTTAGAGGAGAAGGAGTAGGAAGAGTACGTCTAGGAAAGAAAGAGAGGAGGAGCTTAGTTTAGAGCTCTTTTCTTGGGAGCCAAGTTTCATCCAAGAGGTTCGAAATCGCGCATCAAAATTCGTATCCATTAATATATATATATATATATATATATATATATATATATATATATATATTATTATAACAGTCGTGAACGTGTACGGACTTATCTGTCCTTCCTCCCTCTATTCTTAGCTGGCCTTGAGAGCCTATATAAAGACCCTCTCCCTTCACCTTGAGGACACACACTCTCAGAAGTGGAAGCTCTCTTGCCTTGATGTCGGAGTTATCTTCTCTGCCTCAACCTCTCTCTCTTAAGCTCTTACCCTCAAGCCATCTCCATCCCCAACTTCTTTCTCTACCATCATCGTGTTACCCCTCAAATTCTTGAGTTCTCTTTCTCATTTTATCTCTTCTCTACATCGATACGATGGCCCTGAAGCGAGTTACTCGAAGCTCGAAGGACTCTCATGTCGCTCTACCTCCAAGGAAGGAGCAAAAAGAAGATATCATCTACCCCAAACGTTGCTGAAGCGGATGTATTGGTCGTGGAAGAAGTTGAAGCTGTCCAACCTCAAACACGGAAGGAATCGAACATGTTGCTAATCTGATAACACGAATTTATAATTTTGCATCGTTATACATGATGACCGGTTAGTCAAGCCTAAAAATTCCCTCAAACTATCCGAGAAACATGATTCTATCATATGAAACAAGCATATGTTTTTATAGATTAGTGAAAGAAATGTTTGATAAATTCTCACTATTTGTTGAATTGTTATTGTTATTGTTTGATAAGTGGATTCTTATTGATATTAAGAATTGGTTGATCATGTTTGAAGAATCATTTAAAGAAAAGAATTATTGAAAGAATATCTTTTGTTTCTCGCGGGTAGCGAGATGATTCCGCGGTTAGCGGAGATTAAGCTCAGGTTATCAACTCTTTTTGTTACTTGCGGCTAGCGGGATGCCTTGCGGGTAGCCGGATGCTGGGCGGTTAGCAAGATGCCTCGCGGGTAGCGGGATGCCTGGAGGGTTAGCAAGATGCCTCGCGGCGGGTAGCGTGATGCCTCGAGATGGGAAGGTTGCGCAATTCGAGGTTAGCAAATAAATCCTTTGCAAAGGCTCTGTTGGTTAGACAGAGAAAGTCCGCGGGTAGCGGCAACTCATAAGAAATTGAGAAAGTTATTTTTGTTGAATAATAGAGCTGTCTTCATTAGGTCTTGTTTGAATTATTTTGGTGTTGTTTGAAGGGATGTATAAAAGAACCTGTGTTTGGAATTAATTAAGGAACCTGTTTGTATATGTAAAATAGTGTGGTAAAAAGTGTGAGTGTGGGGTGGCAAGTCGGGACTGGCTCAGGTTGCCAGTCAAGGATGGGTGGTTTTGATTAGTCGAGAAACTCTCCACTCCCTCTTATTAGGAGAAGTGAAATTAGAGACTCATTGTGTCAACAGTCGAGATAACCCAAATCTACGTGACATAAGATTACTATTTAGTTTAGATTAAGTTTTATATCGTATTTATGGTTTATGCATGGTGGCCGTGCCTCTTAAACGTGGGGAAAAAGGTGTTGTTTATGGATTCTAAATATGTCAACGAGATTTTATTTTTATGTTAGGAAACAAATTCATTACAATCCTAGATTTGTTGACTTGGCTTGTGGCATATGATCCTTATAACCACGTAAACGATGGATAGAGGACTTCCTCTCTTCTGTTGCTCGTATCTCTACTTTGTGGAAACGGAGTAGGGTATCATCAACGGAAAAGGAGAATAAAGGAAGGCCATCTATCAAAGTCGTCCCAATCTTCTCGGGGTTGGGGACCTCACAATTGGTATCAGATCCTATGTTAAAGAGATTGAATTGACTACTTCAAGCTTCCTCATGTGTATGGTTTTCTATACCCATTAGCAAACTCGTAGAGATATTACGTTCTGTCGATTGATGTGTACCATAGTTATGGTCGAAACTTCCGTTAAGTTTTCTCATAGAGAGATATTTTGTAAACTCCTATATGACGTTTTGATGATTTTATGAATAGAAGATTGAGTTGTTTTTCTATAAAGAAATTATTTGACTGGTTAAGTCATGAAGTGAGTTTTTTTGGGTGCATTGAATGAGCCATGGCTGGTTTAGTCATGTGATTGGATAACCCATGACTGGTTAAGTCATGTGATGAGATTACCCATGACTGCTTATGTTATGTGATTGAGATAATCATGACTGGTTAAGTCATATGATTAAGTTTTGATGGATTGGGTAAGTCATGACTGGTTAAGTCATATGACTAAGTTTTGATGGACTGGTTAAGTCAAGATTGGTTAATTCATGTGGTTGATTTTTAATGAATCAGATAAGTAATGATTGGTTAAGTCATACGATTGAACTTTTAGTGGACCGGATAAGTCTAAGTTTGGAAAGTACCCTATTGATTTGAGTTATTATAAACATTGATGTACACTCAGGGGAATCCTCAAATCACTTCTACGTTGGAAAACCCTCAAAACGATGCTATCTATATGGAGATTCAGGAGAATAAGTTGTTGCTCAAGCAAATGAAACCACCTTCTTTTAAAGGAGAGGGTGATAATATTGAGAAAGATGCAGAAGTATGGATTGAAGCTATGAATGATTACTTCTCTGCTGCAAGGACCACGCCTACAAATCAAGTGATCTTAGGGATGTTTCGCCTCTCAGGGGAAGCAAAATTATGGTGGAAACAACATTGCCATGATATGGGAGTATTAGAGAACTCTCAGAAATGGTGGGAAATCAAACAAGAGGTGAAGGAAAGATACTTACCTCCTGCCCATGAAGCGATAAAGATGAAAGATTTCTTTAGCTTGAAACAATACAGTTTATCCTTGGAAGAGTACTACTCAAATTTTGTAAGTCTTAAACGTTACGCACCAACAATGACCATAGAGCAGCAAGTAGCTCGCTTTTGTCAAGGTTTAAGAACCAATTAGCTCGCGATTGGAAGCCTTCAAGCCTACCACTGTACAAGATGCTTTACTACGAGCTAAACCTTTGATGAAGGAACAAGGGATTACCAGAAGAATCGAATAGAATCAAAGATTCAATGATAGACAACCACAAAGGGTTTATGCCACTACTACGCAAGATTCTCGACACTTGAATGTTCGATGCTTTGAATGTGGAGAGTTCGGACATTATCGGAACACTTGTCCACAATTGACTAATGGAGCAGTGGTAGCAAGTGAAGCAGACTAAAGACATCACCCTTTTTGACATAGTGATGGTCGCTAGTAATTAGAGTAGGAGTATCCTCACTTTTCCTCGAGATGAGGACATCTCAAATCCCTAAGTTGTTGGGGAGATTGTAATGTACCCAATATTTTTCAATACAAGTATTTCATTTACTTTGCAAATATTTGAGGTTTACATTTTATTAAATCAAAGAGCATTCTAATGGAACGATCGGCTCAAAAATCGGACTTTAGAACTATTAATTATGAACCTTATTTACTTCAAAACAATAACGTTGATGGAAAACCTAAGCCTCAAGATTGTATCTAAAGATAAGAGTTTACTCTTTTGGAAAGAGAGAGTAATTTTAGAAAAGGGTGAGCAATTTCAGGAAAGGAGGAGTAATTTTAGAGGAGAAGGAGTAGGAGGAGTACTTTTAGGAAAGAAAGAGAGGAGGAGCTTAGTTTAGAGCTCTTTTCATGGGAGCCAAGTTTCATCCAAGAGGTTCGAAATCGCACATCGAAATCCATGTCCGTAAATTTTTATTTTTTTATTTTATTTTTAAACAACCGTGAACGTGCGCGGACTTATCTCTCCTTCCTCCCTCTACTCTTCGCTGGCCTTGAGAGCCTATATAAAGACCCTCTCCCTTCACCTTGAGGACACACACTCTCAGAAGCGAAATCTCTCTTGCCCTCAATCTCTCCCTCAATCTCTTACCCTCAAGCCATCTCTATCTCCAACTTCTTTCTCTACCATCATCGTGTTACCCCTCAAATTCTTGAGTTCTCTTTCTCACTTTCTCTCTTCTTTACATCGATACAATGGCCCCGAAGTGAGTTACTCGAAGCTCGAAGGACGCTCATGTCGCTCCACCTCCAAGGAAGGTGCAAAAAAAGATATCATCTACTCCAAACGTTTTTGAAGCATATGTATTGGTCGCGAAGGAAGTCAAAGCCGTCCAATCTCAAACACGGGAAGTAATTGAACATGTCGCTAATTTCGTAAGACGAATTTATATTTTTGTATCATTATACATGATGACCGGTAAGTCAAGCCTACAAATTCCCTTAAACTGTCCGAGAAACGTGATACTATCACAAGAAACAAGCCTATGTTTGTATAGATTAGTGAAAGAAATATTTGATAAATTGTCGTTGTTTGTTAAATTGTTATTGCTATTGTTTGATAAGTGGATTGTGATTGATATTAAGAATGGTTGATCATGTTTGAAGAATCATTTAAAGAGAAAAATTGTTGAAAGAATATCTTTTGTTCCTCGCGGGTAGCGAGATGATTCTGCATTTAGCGGATATTAAGCTGAGGTTATCGGCTCTCTTTTATTCCTCGCGGGTAGTAGGATGCCTCGCGGGTAGCGCGATGCCTGGAGGTTAGCAAGATGCTTCGTGCGTAGCGGGATGCCTGGCGGTTAGCAAGATGCCTTGCGGGTAGCGAGATGCCTCGCGGTTAGCAAGATGGGAAGGTTGCATAATTCGCGGTTAGCGACTAAATCCTTTGCAAAGGCTCTGTTGGTTAGACAGAGAAAGTCCACGGGTAGCGGCAATTCATGAGAAATTGGAAAAGTTATTTTTGTTGAATAATAGGGCTGTCTTCATTAGGTCTTGTTTGAATTATTTTGGTATTGTTTGAAGGGCTGTATAAAAGAACTTGTTTGTATATATAAAAGAGTGTGGTAAAAAGTTTGAGTGTGGGGTGGAAAGTGGGGGCTGGGTCAGGTTGCCAGTCAAGTATGGGTGGTATCAATTAGTCGAGAAACTCTCAACTCCCTCTTATTAGGAGAAGTGAAATTAGAGACTCATTGTGCCAAGAGTAGAGATGACCCAAATCTACGTGACACAAGATTACTATTTAATTTAGATTAAGTCTTATATCGTATTTATGGTTTATGGATGGCGGCTGTGCCTCTTAAACGTGGGGAAAAAGGCATTGTTTATGGATTCTAAATATGTCAATGAGATTTAATTTTTATGTTAGGAAACAGCTTCATTAGAATCCTACATTTATCGACCTGGCTTGTGGTATATGACCCTTATAACCACGTAAACGATGGATAGAGGACTTCCTCTCTTCTGCTGCTCGTATCTCTACTTTGTGGAAACGGAGTAGAGTGTCGTCAGCGGAAAAGGAGAATAAAGGAAGGCCATCTATCGAAGTCGCCCCAATCTTCTTGGGGTTGGGGACCTTACAGACCACAACACCAATTGAAGACTCCATACTATAATAAGTTTTCCATGTGCATGTAGATGCTTTAAATTTTGCTATTGGTTGCATATTAGCTCAGCCAAAAGAGGGGACTATGGATTTCCCTATATCATATGCCAGTAAACACTAAACCTAGCAGAGAAGAATCTCACTACCACTAAGAGGGAAGGACTTAGAATGGTGTATGCAGTTAAGTAATTTAGACACTATTTGCTAGCTAACAAGCTTGTTTTTTTTTTAGACCATCAAGCCTTGCTCTATTCGGTAAACAAGCCCTACAATACACGAAAAATTGTAAGGTGGTTTATCATCCTACTTGAGTTTGATTTCATAGTGGTAGTCAAAAAGGGCCCCATGCGCCAAAGAGTGGATCATCTGTCAAGGATGACCTCAGGGAAAGCACCAAAAGGGGTAGATGATGATTTACCATATGCTTATCTGTTCTCAGTGGAAATTATTCCTAAATGGTCAGAAGATCTAGTATCTCTAATGGACATAGCACAAGTAGATTCACAAATACCACTTTCTCTCACACCACAATCGATAGAGAAGTCTGCCCTATATCAATTCTTGACAGGGAGACTATATCGAAAAAACAAGGATTGAATTCTACCTTTATGCATTGGCCCGGAGGAACAAGAAAATTACTTGAGTCAAGCTCATACTACAAAAGTAGGACTTCATTTTGCAATAGACCAAACCATATGATGATTGGCTTGGCTAGGGGTTTGTTGGCCTACCATGAAGAAAGACGTTCATAATTACATGAATCATTTCTCTAAATGTAAGGAAAAATACACCATACCCCATGCCACATTATTCCAAATTTTAGTGACACCAACAAAACATTACCTAAAGATATGAGTAAACAACAACAAAGATCAATGGAGACTGAAGCGACCAACTATGCAATGATGGGAAATCAATTGTATCGATAAGGAAAGGACCAATAGCTTAGGCTGTGTGCCAATAGAGAGGAATATCTTCCTATCCTCTTGCAAGCTCGTGCGGGTCTCGCAGAAGACCACTTCTCTCATGAAACTATAGCCAAGGCTATATTGATGGTAGGCAAGATGCCAAGGAATTTGTTGGATGATGTGATTCTTGTCAGCGAGCAAAGATGCTAGGGAGGATCAATAGTATATGCAATTGCAACCTATGATGGGAGGTCGCACATTTGCTAAGCGGGGTATAGCATTTTTTAAGTCCAATACAACCACTAGCATACAAAACTAAGGCACAATATATTATTTTCGCCATGGATTACTTAACCAAATGGGCCGAGGCAAGAGCCACTAGGAAGAATGATTCTCGAACCTCAGTGGAATTCTTGTACGAATGCATATTCACTAGGTATGGACTTTTTATTGAGCTTGTAAGTGATCAAGGTTCACATTTCCTCGATGAGGTGATATAACACTTGCTAAATGGGTTTATGGTAATCCATAACAATTCCGCACCCTATCATCCTCAAGAAAACGTTCAAGCAGAACATACTAGCAAGATCTTGAGTTTGGTGCTAACCAAGATAGTTAGTGCAGGAAGGATTGATTGGGAAATGAATCTTTATTTAGCCTTGTTGGCCTGTTGAGTTTCATGCAAAACAGCCTTGAACACAACTCCTTTCAGCTTGGTCTGTGGTTTAGATGCAATTTTGCCTACAGAATTTTTATTACCCACTCTCAGAGTTACACATGGGTTAAAATGGAAAGGGCACGAGTTGTTAGAATGACTTGAGAACTTAAAATGACTAGATGAACACAAAATGGTGGCTATTGCCCATATATATGCACAAAAACAAAAACAAACATTTTTTGACTCACATTTTCTGACAAAAGTTTTCAAACAAGGGGATTTGGTTCTAGTTTACTCCTTGAAACAACATATACCCAAATTAAAAAAAAAGCGATACGGTCCGTTTGTCATTAAGGATGTTTTACCGAGTGGTATTGTCCAACTAGCTACATTAGATGGAGAGATCATGGAAAATTGGAGTAGTGGATGTCGACTTTGCAAATATCGTCGACTGTTGACTAATGACCTTTTGCAAAGGATGCATGTAGCAAAAGAATGGAAGCTTAAAAGGTAGCAAATGATTGAAGAAGCCCAAGAAGAAGTGCACATTCAAGTTTTGAAGCGGAAATCACCCAAAACAAATTTGGGTGCCTAAAAATTGTTGCACACTAAGAAGAAGTGTACTATGGCCCCATCCCACCCACATCAACAACAAAAACCACAATCGCAGATGAAAAAATGGGTATGGAAACCTAAGAATGGATCTAAATCTAAGACCCAGCCACCAATTGTTAGCAAACAACAATTCAAGGCAAAGCCATGGGCAATTATATATAGATGGGTACCAAAGACTTCACCAATACAAGTAATGCGAACCACTTCCATCACAATGGTTGCAACAAGTGCGCATACCACTATCAAAGAACAAGTGCAACTACTACAAGATCTTCTCTTCAAGAGAGTTGATCAATAGGATGCCTCGGCACTGGCAACCCTTGAGTACACCACTCAATACCGACCTCTTGCAACGCATAGTGTTTTCAAATGCATTGACTTTAATAGCATGGTAGGGCCAATCTCGGCCATGTATAGACATGAATATTTCACCCATGCACTGCACAAATTGATTTGTACTCTGTTCTTCAGGAAGACTCAGCCAAGGAGGGGGGATGCATTTTCAATGCGGACCCAAATACTTAACACAGATACGGATAAGGGCAATGTTTTGAAGTGTTTGAATGTTAATGTGTGAATTCTTGTTAATGAAGAGTATATTTCCCTTAAAAGCAATTGGAATAGGGATATCTAATATGATACTCCCTAGCTATGCATGTAAATATTGCCAAAAAGGCCCAGAAATACCACAATTTTTACTCTTTTTGTGTGCTTTTAGCCGAAAAAGTGATCCAAATGGTGTTTTGGTAGATTTAGGATCAGAGTTCTATTTTTTGGAGTCAGTTTTTATTTTCATCTAATTTTCTCAATAATAAGGTAAAAAATAATAAATAAATGCCAAACAAATGTAGATGAAGAAATGGAAGAGACCATGATGATAAAAAAGCAGAGATAGATAGCCAAGTCAAATCTTGTGCAATTTGAAACCATCTCCGAAAGATAGTAGGTTTTTTTTCGTGGGGAGGTTTGCACAAGCGAGCCCGTACAATCGTTCTTCTTGCATCCACTTTGGGCAGATGGTCCACTTGATTGAGTGTAATGTCCTACAAGGATGTCCATATGGATCAATATTGATTTATAATCCATGCACATTTTCATATTCCATTACAAAATTACACGCAACCAAACTCCACCAATCATCTCCCAAGGCCAGATCAACAATGGCCAATGCATGTTTCATCATTCTCTTGGATGGCATGTCCGTTTCAAGAATTCTTTTTTGTATCGGGATTCAAACTTTGAGGGTAGATTTGTATCCTTCTCTGCCATAATGTTTCTTAGGGCAAGAACATACTTGTCCTACACACATTGTGCCAGTGCTAATTTGAATCTTTGACAAAAATAAATTGATCTAGCTATATACTAAAATACTTTGAGATAGCTTTGAGGGTAGCATTGTATCCTTCTTTGCCATAATCCTTCTTAGGAAAAGGGCATACTTGTCCTACACACATGGTGCCAATGCCGATTCAAATCTTTGACAAAAATAAATTGATCTAGTTATATACTAAAATACTTTGGGATAGCTTACAGGATGAAGAAGTTGTGACATCAGAGCGACAAGAACATTGTACCATGATTTCTTTCCTCGGTGGATCACAATAATTATGTTACTATCACGTGAGTGCAACAGAAGGGGTTACTAATTTTTATTCTTTCTCACATCTTCACATATAGGGTATCATAAAATAAAAATTGAAAAAAAAAAAGATATGATGAAAGAATAAAAATTAGTAATTTTTCTATTGCACTCAGTGGATAGTAACATAATTTATTGTGTTCCACCGAGGAAAGAAATATGGTACAATGTTCTTGTCGCTCTGATTTCAACAACCTTCTTCATACTTAAGCTATCCAAAAGACTATTTTAGTATATAACTAGATTCATTTTATTTTTGTCAAAGATTTGAATCGGCATTGGCACCATGTGTGTAGGACAAGTATGCCCTTTTCCTAAGAAGGATTATGGCAAAGAAGGATACAATGCTACCCTCAAAAGCTATCTCAAAGTATTTTAGTATATAGCTAGATCAATTTATTTTTGTCAAAGATTCAATTTAGCACTGGCACAATGTGTGTAGGACAAGTATGTTCTTGCCCTAAGAAAACATTATGGCAGAGAAGGATACAAATCTACCCTCAAAGTTTGATCCCGATACAAAAAAAGAATTCTTGAAACGGACATGCCATCCAAGAGAATGATGAAACATGCATTGGCCATTGTTGATCTGGCCTTGGGAGATGATTGGTGGAGTTTGGTTGCGTGTAATTTTGTAATGGAATATGAAAATGTGCATGGATTATAAATCAATATTGATCCATATGGACATCCTTGTAGGACATTACACTCAATCAAGTGGACCATCTGCCCAAAGTGGATGCAAGAAGAACGATTGTACGGGCTCGCTTGTGCAAACCTCCCCACGAAAAAAAACCTACTATCTTTCGGAGATGGTTTCAATTGCACAAGATTTGACTTGGCTATCTATCTCTGCTTTTTTATCATCATGGTCTCTTCCATTTCTTCATCTACATTTGTTTGGCATTTATTTATTATTTTTTACCTTATTATTGAGAAAATTAGATGAAAATAAAAACTGACTCCAAAAAATAGAACTCTGATCCTAAATCTACCAAAACACCATTTGGATCACTTTTTCGGCTAAAAGCACACAAAAAAGAAAAAAAATTGTGGTATTTTCTGGGCCTTTTTGGCAATATTTACATGCATAGCTAGGGAGTATCATATTAGATATCCCTATTCCAATTGCTTTTAAGGGAAATATACTCTTCATTAACAAGAATTCACACATTAACATTCAAACACTTCAAAACATTGCCCTTATCCGTATCTGTGTTAAGTATTTGGGTCCGCATTGAAAATGCATCCCCCCTCTTGGCTGAGTCTTCCTGAAGAACAGAGTACAAATCAATTTGTGCAGTGCATGGGTGAAATATTCATGTCTATACATGGCCGAGATTGGCCCTACCATGCTATTAAAGTCAATGCATTTGAAAACACTATGCGTTGCAAGAGGTCGGTATTGAGTGGTGTACTCAAGGGTTGCCAGTGCCGAGGCATCCTATTGATCAACTCTCTTGAAGAGAAGATCTTGTAGTAGTTGCACTTGTTCTTTGATAGTGGTATGCGCACTTGTTGCAACCATTGTGATGGAAGTGGTTCGCATTACTTGTATTGGTGAAGTCTTTGGTTAACCCATCTATATATAATTGCCATGGCTTTGCCTTGAATTGTTGTTTGCTAACAATTGGTGGCTGGGTCTTAGATTTAGATCCATTCTTAGGTTTCCATACCCATTTTTTCATCTGCGATTGTGGTTTTTGTTGTTGATGTGGGTGGGATGGGGCCATAGTACACTTCTTCTTAGTGTGCAACAATTTTTAGGCACCCAAATTTGTTTTGGGTGATTTCCGCTTCAAAACTTGAATGTGCACTTCTTCTTGGGCTTCTTCAATCATTTGCTACCTTTTAAGCTTCCATTCTTTTTTCTACATGCATCCTTTGCAAAAGGTCATTAGTCAACAGTCGACGATATTTGCAAAGTCGACATCCACTACTCCAATTTTCCATGATCTCTCCATCTAATGTAGCTAGTTGGACAATACCACTCGGTAAAAACATCCTTAATGACAAACGGACCGTATCGCTTTTTTTTTTAATTTGGGTATATGTTGTTTCAAGGAGTAAACTAGAACCAAATCCCCTTGTTTGAAAACTTTTGTCAGAAAATGTGAGTCAAAAAAATGTTTGTTTTTGTTTTTGTGCATATATATGGGCAATAGCCACCATTTTGTGTTCATCTAGTCATTTTAAGTTCTCAAGTCATTCTAACAACTCGTGCCCTTTCCATTTTAACCCATGTGTAACTCTGAGAGTGGGTAATAAAAATTCTGTAGGCAAAATTGCATCTAAACCACAGACCAAGCTGAAAGGAGTTGTGTTCAAGGCTGTTTTGCATGAAAACTCAACAGGCCAACAAGGCTAAATAAAGATTCATTTCCCAATCAATCCTTCCTGCACTAACTATCTTGGTTAGCACCAAACTCAAGATCTTGCTAGTATGTTCTGCTTGAACGTTTTCTTGAGGATGATAGGGTGCGGAATTGTTATGGATTACCATAAACCATTTAGCAAGTGTTATATCACCTCATCGAGGAAATGTGAACCTTGATCACTTACAAGCTCAATAAAAAGTCCATACCTAGTGAATATGCATTCGTACAAGAATTCCACTGAGGTTCGAGAATCATTCTTCCTAGTGGCTCTTGCCTCGGCCCATTTGGTTAAGTAATCCATGGCGAAAATAATATATTGTGCCTTAGTTTTGTATGCTAGTGGTTGTATTGGACTTAAAAATGCTATACCCCGCTTAGCAAATGTGCGACCTCCCATCATAGGTTGCAATTGCATATACTATTGATCCTCCCTAGCATCTTTGCTCGCTGACAAGAATCACATCATCCAACAAATTCCTTGGCATCTTGCCTACCATCAATATAGCCTTGGCTATAGTTTCATGAGAGAAGTGGTCTTCTGCGAGACCCGCACGAGCTTGCAAGAGGATAGGAAGATATTCCTCTCTATTGGCACACAGCCTAAGCTATTGGTCCTTTCCTTATCGATACAATTGATTTCCCATCATTGCATAGTTGGTCGCTTCAGTCTCCATTGATCTTTGTTGTTGTTTACTCATATCTTTAGGTATGTTTTGTTGGTGTCACTAAAATTTGGAATAATGTGGCATGGGGTATGGTGTATTTTTCCTTACATTTAGAGAAATGATTCATGTAATTATGAACGTCTTTCTTCATGGTAGGCAACAAACCCCTAGCCAAGCCAATCATCATATGGTTTGGTCTATTGCAAAATGAAGTCCTACTTTTGTAGTATGAGCTTGACTCAAGTAATTTTCTTGTTCCTCCGGGCCAATGCATAAAGGTTAGAATTCAATCCTTGTTTTTTCGATATAGTCTCCCTGTCAAGAATTGATATAGGGCAGACTTCTCTATCGATTGTGGTGTGAGAGAAAGTGGTATTTGTGAATCTACTTGTGCTATGTCCATTAGAGATACTAGATCTTCTGACCATTTAGGAATAATTTCCACTGAGAACAGATAAGCATATGGTAAATCATCATCTACCCCTTTTGGTGCTTTCCCTGAGGTCATCCTTGACAGATGATCCACTCTTTGGCGCATGGGGCCCTTTTTGACTACCACTATGAAATCAAACTCAAGTAGGATGATAAACCACCTTACAATTTTTCGTGTATTGTAGGGCTTGTTTACCGAATAGAGCAAGGCTTGATGGTCTAAAAAAAAAACAAGCTTGTTAGCTAGCAAATAGTGTCTAAATTACTTAACTGCATACACCATTCTAAGTCCTTCCCTCTTAGTGGTAGTGAGATTCTTCTCTGCTAGGTTTAGTGTTTACTGGCATATGATATAGGGAAATCCATAGTCCCCTCTTTTGGCTGAGCTAATATGCAACCAATAGCAAAATTTAAAGCATCTACATGCACATGGAAAACTTATTATAGTATGGAGTCTTCAATTGGTGTTGTGGTCTGTAAGGTCCCCAACCCCAAGAAGATTGGGGCGACTTCGATAGATGGCCTTCCTTTATTCTCCTTTTCCGCTGACGACACTCTACTCCGTTTCCACAAAGTAGAGATACGAGCAGCAGAAGAGAGGAAGTCCTCTATCCATCGTTTACGTGGTTATAAGGGTCATATACCACAAGCCAGGTCGATAATGTAGGATTCTAATGAAGCTGTTTCCTAACATAAAAATTAAATCTCATTGACATATTTAGAATCCATAAACAATGCCTTTTTCCCCACGTTTAAGAGGCACAGCCGCCATCCATAAACATAAATACGATATAAGACTTAATCTAAATTAAATAGTAATCTTGTGTCACGTAGATTTGGGTCATCTCTACTCTTGGCACAATGAGTCTCTAATTTCACTTCTCCTAATAAGAGGGAGTTGAGAGTTTCTCGACTAATTGATACCACCCATACTTGACTGGCAACTGACCCAGCCCCCACTTTCCACCCCACACTCAAACTTTTTACCACACTCTTTTATATATACAAACAAGTTCTTTTATACAGCCCTTCAAACAATACCAAAATAATTCAAACAAGACCTAATGAAGACAGCCCTATTATTCAACAAAAATAACTTTTCCAATTTCTCATGAATTGCCGCTACCCGTGGACTTTCTCTGTCTAACCAACAGAGCCTTTGCAAAGGATTTAGTCGCTAACCGCGAATTATGCAACCTTCCCATCTTGCTAACCGCGAGGCATCTCGCTACCCGCAAGGCATCTTGCTAACCGCCAGGCATCCCGCTACGCACGAAGCATCTTGCTAACCTCCAGGCATCGCGCTACCCGCGAGGCATCCTACTACCCGCGAGGAATAAAAGAGAGCCGATAACCTCAGCTTAATATCCGCTAAATGCAGAATCATCTCGCTACCCGCGAGGAACAAAAGATATTCTTTCAACAATTTTTCTCTTTAAATGATTCTTCAAACATGATCAACCATTCTTATATCAATCACAATCCACTTATCAAACAATAGCAATAACAATTTAACAAACAACGACAATTTATCAAATATTTCTTTCACTAATCTATACAAACATAGGCTTGTTTCTTGTGATAGTATCACGTTTCTCGGACAGTTTAAGGGAATTTGTAGGCTTGACTTACCGGTCATCATGTATAATGATACAAAAATATAAATTCGTCTTACGAAATTAGCGACATGTTCAATTTAATTCTGTTTGAGATTGGACGGCTTTGACTCTTCTTCGCGACCAATACATATGCTTCAAAAACGTTTGGAGTAGATGATATCTTTTTTTGCACTTCCTTGGAGGTGGAGCGACATGAGCGTCCTTCGAGCTTCGAGTAACTCACTTCGGGGCCATTGTATCGATGTAAAGAAGAGAGAAAGTGAGAAAGAGAACTCAAGAATTTGAGGGTAACACGATGATGGTAGAGAAAGAAGTTGGAGATAGAGATGGCTTGAGGGTAAGAGATTGAGGGAGAGATTGAGGGCAAGAGAGATTTCGTTGAGAGTGTGTGTCCTCAAGGTGAAGGGAGAGGGTCTTTATATAGGCTCTCAAGGCCAGCGAAGAGTAGAGGGAGGAAGGAGAGATAAGTCCGCGCACGTTCACGGTTGTTTAAAAAATAAAATAAAAAATAAAAATTTACGGACATGGATTTCGATGTGCGATTTCGAACCTCTTGGATGAAACTTGGTCCCATGAAAAGAGCTCTAACTAAGCTCCTCCTCTCTTTCTTTCCTAAAAGTACTCCTCCTACTCCTTCTCCTCTAAAAATTACTCCTCCTTTCCTGAAATTGCTCACCCTTTTCTAAAATTACTCTCTCTTTCCAAAAGAGTAAACTCTTATCTTTAGATACAATCTTGAGGCTTAGGTTTTCCATCAACGTTATTGTTTTGAAGTAAATAAGGTTCATAATTAATAGTTCTAAAGTCCGATTTTTGAGCCGATCGTTCCATTAGAATGCTCTTTGATTTAATAAAATGTAAACCTCAAATATTTTGCAAAGTAAATGAAATACTTGTATTGAAAAATATTGGGTACATTACAATCTCCCCAACAAACTTAGGGATTTGAGATGTCCTCATCTCGAGGAAAAGTGAGGATACTCCTACTCTAATTACTAGCGACCATCACTATGTCAAAAAGGGTGATGTCTTTAGTCTGCTTCACTTGCTACCACTGCTCCATTAGTCAATTGTGGACAAGTGTTCGATAATGTCCGAACTCTCCACATTCAAAGCATCGAACATTCAAGTGTCGAGAATTTGCGTAGTAGTGGCATAAACCCTTTGTGGTTGTCTATCATTGAATCTTTGATTCTATTCGATTCTTATGGTAATCCCTTGTTCCTTCATCAAAGGTTTAGCTCGTAGTAAAAGCTTCTTGTACAGTGGTAGGCTTGAAGGCTTCCAATCGCGAGCTAATTGGTTCTTAAACCTTGACAAAAGCGAGCTACTTGCTGCTCTATGGTCATTGTTGGTGCGTAACGTTTAAGACTTACAAAATTTGAGTAGTACTCTTCCAAGGATAAACTGTATTGTTTCAAGCTAAAGAAATCTTTCATCTTTATCGCTTCATGGGCAGGAGGTAAGTATCTTTCCTTCACCTCTTGTTTGATTTCCCACCCATTTCTGAGAGTTCTCTAATACTCCCATATCATGGCATTGTTGTTTCCACCATAATTTTGCTTCCCCTGAGAGGCGAAACATCCCTAAGATCACTTGATTTGTAGGCGTGGTCCTTGCAGCAGAGAAGTAATCATTCATAGCTTCAATCCATACTTCTGCATCTTTCTCAATATTATCACCCTCTCCTTTAAAAGAAGGTGGTTTCATTTTGCTTGAGCAACAACTTATTCTCCTGAATCTCCATATAGATAGCATCGTTTTGAGGGTTTTCCAACGTAGAAGTGATTTGAGGATTCCCTGAGTGTACATCAATGTTTATAATAACTCAAATCAATAGGGTACTTTCCAAACTTAGACTTATCCGGTCCACTAAAAGTTCAATCGTATGACTTAACCAATCATTACTTATCTGATTCATTAAAAAAATCAACACATGAATAAACCAATCTTGACTTAACCAGTCCATCAAAAACTTAGTCATATGACTAAACCAGTCATGACTTACCCAATCCATCAAAACTTAATCATATGACTTAACCAGTCATGATTATCTCAATCACATAACATAAGCAGTCATGGGTAATCTCATCACATGACTTAACCAGTCATGGGTTATCCAATCACTTGACTAAACCAGCCATGGCTCATTCAATGCACCCAAAAAAAAACTCACTTCATGACTTAACCAGTCAATAATTTCTTTATAGAAAAACAAACTCAATCTTCTATTCATTAAAATCATCAAAACGTCATATTGGAGTTTACAAAATATCTCTCTATGAGAAAACTTAACGGAAGTTTCGACCATAACTATGGTACACATCAATCGACAGAACGTAATATCTCTACGAGTTTGCTAATGGGTATAGAAAACCATAACATGGGAAGCTTGAAGTAGTCAATTCAATCTCTTTAACATAGGATCTGATACCAATTGTGAGGTCCCCAACCCCGAGAAGATTGGGACGACTTTGATAGATGGCCTTCCTTTATTCTCCTTTTCCGTTGATGATACCCTACTCCGTTTCCACAAAGTAGAGATACGAGCAACAGAAGAGAGGAAGTCCTCTATCCATCGTTTACGTGGTTATAAGGATCTATATGCCACAAGCCAAGTCAACAAATCTAGGATTGTAATGAATTTGTTTCCTAACATAAAAAATAAATCTCGTTGACATATTTAGAATCCATAAACAACACCTTTTTCCCCACGTTTAAGAGGCACGGCCACCTGCATAAACCATAAATACGATATAAAACTTAATCTAAACTAAATAGTAATTTATGTCACGAGATTTGGGTTATCTCGACTGTTGACACAATGAGTCTCTAATTTCACTTCTCCTAATAAGAGGGAGTGGAGAGTTTCTCGACTAATCAAAACCACCCATCCTTGACTGGCAACCTGAGCCAGTCCGACTTGCCACCCCACACTCACACTTTTTACACACTATTTACATATACAAACAGGTTCCTTAATTAATTCCAAACACAGGTTCTTTTATACATCCCTTCAAACAACACCAAATAATTCAAACACAAGACCTAATGAAGAAAGTCTATTATTCAACAAAAATAACTTTCTCAATTTCTTATGAGTTGCCGCTACCGCGGACTTTCTCTGTCTAACCAACAGAGCCTTTGCAAAGGATTTATTTGCTAACCTCGAATTGCGCAACCTTCCCATCTCGAGGGCATCACGCTACCCGCCGCGAGGCATCTTGCTAACCCTCCAGGCATCCGCTACCCGCGAGGCATCTTGCTAACCGCCCAGCATCCGGCTACCCGCAAGGCATCCCGCTAGCCGCAAGTAACAAAAGAGAGTTGATAACCTGAGCTTAATCTCCGCTAACCCGCGGGAATCATTCGCTACCCGCGAGAAACAAAAGATATTCTTTCAATAATTCTTTTCTTTAAATGATTCTTCAAACATGATCAACCAATTCTTAATATCAATAAGAATCACTTATCAAACAATAACAATAAACAATTCAACAAATAGTGAGAATTTATCAAACATTTCTTTCACTAATCTATAAAAACATATGCTTGTTTCATATGATAGAATCATGTTTCTCGGATAGTTTGAGGGAATTTTTAGGCTTGACTAACCGGTCATCATGTATAACGATGCAAAATTATAAAATTCGTGTTATCAGATTAGCAACATGTTCGATTCCTTCCGTGTTTGAGGTTGGACAGCTTCAACTTCTTCACGACCAATACATCCGCTTCAGCATCGTTTGGGGTAGATGATATCTTTCTTTTGCTCCTTCCTTGGAGGTTAAGAGCGACATGAGAGTCCTTCGAGCTTCGAGTAAACTCGCTTCAGGGCCATCGTATCGATGTAGAGGAGAGATAAAATGAGAAAGAGAACTCAAGAATTTGAGGGGTAACACGATGATGGTTAGAGAAAGAAGTTGGGGATGGAGATGGCTTGAGGGTAAGAGCTTAAGAGAGAGAGGTTGAGGCAGAGAAGATAACTCCGACATCAAGGCAAGAGAGCTTCCACTTCTGAGAGTGTGTGTCCTCAAGGTGAAGGGGAGAGGGTCTTTATATAGGATAGCTCTCAAGGCC